>NC_090186.1:5734721-6017449 GCF_024679245.1 Pseudorasbora parva | reverse complement strand
AGAGAAAAAGAGAAAGAATTAGCATGGGTTCACAATTTGCATCATTTTATCACAATTCATAAGGGGCGGGGTCTCAAAATATGCCTAAATTGATATAGCAATTGTTTCTCAAAAGACAATGTAGTACTAATGGAAACATTTAACTTATTCTCAGACCATGTTCATCTCATGTGCATCTTCTCAAAGCATTTATCTCAAAGTATCAAACTGGGCTCAAACTCCATTTTAATATGAATTCAAAAACTATTCTCACTCAATCCTCTCAACAGCGAATCATCTGAGATATGCTAACCATATGAATTTTAAAGTATGTTTTTAAAGCTAGTTTTGTTATACTATCAGTAGTTGAAATAAAGCTGAAAAAAAAGCTTAAACTTGAAATAAAACAACTTAAAGTACTGAAATTTGTCAACTAAAACGGAAATTTAAAATTAATGCTATAGAAAAATATATTTTAAATAATAATATAACAACACTTTTACAAAAAAAAATACTTGAAAGTCAAATAAAAATTAAACCCAATTCAAAATATTAATAAATTCTATTTATCAATAAAACCTATAACAGTATATAAATGTTGCCCGTCAATTGTTTTAAGAGTCTATACATAAAAAAACTGAGAACTATGACAAAATCAGCCTCTGAGCAATTAACATTTTCTGCTGGGTCATTTACAACACATTCAGTCACCCATATGTTGCATCAACCAGAGGCCTAATATTCCTGATCACCCCAAAAGCACTCGCCTGCCTGGCTTTGCACCACACCTAGCAGTCAGAAATGTCCTAGAGGCAAGGTTACTGTGGAAAATAGGAAACTTAAATGGATTATTTCAGTATTTCACCCTTTTATGAGGGGAAAAAAGGACAGCCCACAGGCAGCCAGGGATCAGAGACAAAGCAGAAATTAGGGCCAGATCGCTTTAGGCTATGCACAAGAATCACCCTCACACGTTCCAATGACAACGAGTCATTTGCTCCCACGCTTTATTTCATATGCACATATGGGCTGAATTTCAATGAAGCACCATCATCATATATTACTATTTGCTTTATAATTGGACAACGTTACATACCTAATAAAATGACCCTCCCTCCCTGTATTCAGTTTTTCCTGACTTTATAAATCATCACTAGTTAATTTTGTGTTAATTAACCTTGTGAAAAGAAAAGAGAACAAACCTGGAGTGATTCCACAGGCCGAGGTATTTTCCTGGTTCACATCAGTAAGCAAAGAGAAATAAGCTATTTTCGGTCTGGCCTTTTGTCGGCACTGCTGAGAGACACTAATCCACACTTAGCAGCTGTTTGCTTAAAACCCCCTTCAGCCTAAAGAGGGCCCACATGATTTTTTCTTAAACCCCAACCACGCCCGCATCCACAGGATAAATATTACTTGTTCACAGCTATGCATTTTAAATGATTATGATCAGGGACACAACACTGATTTTCAATTCCAAACCCAGTTTTTATATCTCGAGCAGTTGCATTATTGTTCCAAGGCCTTCCAAAGGGGGGGGACACTGCAGCTTTCCGTGACAAGACTAAAATGGAGATCGCACAGGAGGTCGGCTGATTTCCTCATTTTAAACAGCACCTTGTTGAGATGGGGCGGCTGAGGGATACGGTATCCCCATTTCAGCTACATGAAAGCCCTGTCACTGTGTATTTAGCTCAGAACCGTAGCACGGTGTGGCCGCGCAACATAAAGAACAAGGGCCTTCTGAGGCTGAGAAGAAGAGGAAAGGGATGTGATTTTATCTGGGATCTTTCTAAACTAGTAAGGACTTGTAATTGAAAGCAGCAAATCTACTTCTTGGTTGCAAGGAGGTGATGCAAGCAAAGTGTACCGTGAAATGGTCATGGTTAAAAGAAATGGCTATTCAGTGTTTTGTTTTGTTGTTGTTGTTTTTTTTTTTGGGGGGGGGGGTTGTTTAATTATATGTATACTCATTTTCATTGCGTAAATTAGGTCATTTATTTACACACAAAAATATTACATTCAATTAGGAAAGGAAAGGAAAGGAAAGGAAAGGAAAGGAAAGGAAAGGAAAAGGAAAGGAAAGGAAAGGAAAGGAAAGGAAAGGAAAGGAAAGGAAAGGAAAGGAAAGGAAAGGAAAGAAAAGGAAGGAAAAGGAAAGGAAAGGAAAGGAAAGGAAAGGAAAGGAAAGGAAAGGAAAGGAAAGGAAAGGAAAAGGAAAGGAAAGGAAGGAAAGGAAGTTACATAGTAGAAAGGTAAGGTGAGTAAGAGCAACAGGAATTGGAAAAGAAAATTAAGCAAAACGAAAAGAAAGGGGTAACAAGAAAGAAAAAAGTAACAAGAAAAAAAAAGTAACAAGAAAAAGAAACAAGCAAAAGGAAAAGGAAAAGGACAGGTAAGAAAGAGAAGCAGTAGAAACGACAGGAAAAGTAAGATGAGGAAGACCAACGAGAATTGGAAAAGGAATAAGCAAAAGGACAGAAAAAGATGAAAGGAGTAAATGGAAAGATAAGGAAGATAAACAGGAGAAAGAACAAAAGAAAGAAAACAGACCAAAAGAAAAAAGCCAGGAAAGGTAAGATGAGAAAAGGGAAACAGGAATAGGAACAGAAAAAGTACAAGAAAAGGAAACACAAAGCAAGATGGACAAAAGTAACAGGAAAGGAAAGGTAAGGAAGACAAACAGTAGAAATGACAGGGAAAGTAAGGAAAAGGACAGGGAAACGATGGTGAGAAGAGCAACGGGAATGGGAAAAGGGAAACAAGAAAAGGGGAAAAAAAGAAAGGGGAAATGGAAATGGAAAGGAATGAAAAGAAGAAATGAAACCATTTCCCTGGTAAGCCGGTGTGTCTGTCAGTTTTTCAGCTCTGTATGGGAAAAGATCCCGCCTGAGCCCGAGAGCTCAAGACATGGCCACGGGCACTCGACGGCTCTCTCGTGAACACACTAAGATTAGCGCCATCACAAATCACCAAAACAGGAGGACTCTCCACTGCCGACATGACTGCCTTTTTACGTCTCTGAAGCGGGGGCGGTTTATTTTTACATCCACGCGATCAAGATTTGTTTATCACGGCGTCTGAGAAGCCCAAGTATCCCAGAGTTGTTTACACAAGCAACCAACCAGAAAATTAGGCCTCAAATCAAATGTAGCGGTGACATGGGGGCCCGTCTGAGAACCTGTCTCCACTCCACCTCTCTGGTTTTACTATGAGTGACATGCACAAACACGGCCATTTCGGAGGCCCAAATTCCTGCCCTGCCAACACAGACGTGCAAATACCAGCACTGAACTAGTCGAAAAAACACGCTACCATTGTGCTAACGCACTAACCCGCCACCGCAGAGATAAATGATAGCTTTGTTTTCCCCTTCCTGACAGCTTTATTTCTGTGGGAGAAAAAGATGAGGCTTGCCCAATTATGCCTCCTTCTGCCATGCTGCATAATGTCTGCTAGCATGTAATCATGACTGAATTAGCGCTACATGACCCCATGTGCCAGCGGCTCTTGAGAGCATGGTAACCAATCTATGAGACTGACACTGAGACGATATCCTCCACTTAACTGCCCGTTTCTGCTCTGAATTGAAAACATGTCCTGCCAACACAACCGCTTGGCTGCTAAATTGCGAAACGGAAAAGAAAAACACTGGCTTAGGTGGGTTTAAAAAGTTAGCAGAAGGACTTGGTGAGCGTGAGCTTTATTCGAGCTGCCACGAGCATGAAGGCGAGCTAATGGGATGTGCTTGTTGACATGGGCACGCAGAGCAGGCAACAGCAACCTCATTTACTGCACAAAGAAATTAGTCGGCCCCTTAGAAACACAGGTTGAGGTTAAACAGAACAACAGAGAAAGAGATTAAAACAGCCTGACATTCCTCCACAAGTCTTTAGCAGGCGGCGGGTGCCAGCGTCAGTAATTTACCTTTCAGTGGTCAAGGCCTCTGGTATGGCTGAAGGGGAAGAAAAGGTCTCTCAGCGTTTCTTACACAGCACTGATAATGCAGGAAGCCGCTAAAATATCTCAATCTCTAATATGTATTCTGCACAAGCCAAGTGGGCAAAATACATGGACGTGTGGATGATCGCAACGAGACAGCATAATCTTTGGATAATGGTCAAGTTAAACGTCCTCGAAATCAGCCCCTTCTCATTTTTAAAGACAACCCAGAGGTAAACTTCAACACAACGTCCAGTTGAAGTGCCCAGACTGCTGACTTGTCTAAAATTAGCGTATCGACTACAGAATCCTCTAACAGTCCTCCCTCTAGGGAGGGCGAGGAAATGTCCTAATCACAGGCTTTCCTAAAGCTAGCGCTGGTTTTTCTCTTGGTCTTGTGCTGTCAGTTTGCTCTTGTTGGCTTTCTTTCGATGAATTTCCTATAAACCTCCGGGCTGCCCTTTTTAGAACGTAGTATATTATTTCCTGATCCCAGGCTGGGTTCAGAAGGGAATCGTGCTTTGCTACTTGTGGAACACTGCACACTTAACACACTTGCACTTCTTTGTGAAGTGCTCTTAGTTGTATTGAATTAGCAATTTTAGTGTACTTCAAATCTTACCAGTATGCTTAAAAAACTGTACTTGCAGATAATATATTAATGAAATAAAAGACCACTTACATGTACTTAAAGAGACAGTACACCCCAAAATGAAAAGTCTGTCATCATTTACTCGCCCACAAATTGTTCCAAACCTGTATGAATTTGTTTCTTCTGTTCAACACAAATGAAGATATTTTGAAGAATGTTGGTAAACCAAACAGTAGTTGATTTCAATAGTATTTTTTCCGACTATGCACTGTAAAAAAATATTTAGAAAAAAAGTTACTTGGTTGCCTTAAAATTTTAAGTTCAATGAACTCAAAATTTTGAGTTAATACAATGAACATTTTTTGAGATTCGACAACCTTTATTAAAATATTATTAAAATATTTTGTAAGCATATTGAGTAACTGTTTTATTTTTGATGACGCAGTGAAACAAATAGTGCTATTTTCATGATTTATCAATTTTTTTATGTGGTTCAGATACAATAATATTGAGTTTTTTTTATTTATTAAACTAATTTCCTTCATTGTATCAACTCAAATTTTTAACTTCAATAAACTCAAAATTTAAAGGCAACCAGGTTACTTACTTTTTAAGTTAAACAAACAAAAACCAACAGAATTTTTTTTTACAGTGTGGAAGTCAATGACTACCATCAACTATCTGGTAGTAATTAACATTCTTTTAAGTTTTATGTTAAAGTTAAACTTCAAACCATTGTGTTTTAATAATGTTTTGTCATGTTTTGCAATTTAGTAGTACATTCAGTTCACACTTAAGTCCTTTAAAAGTAAATTATTTCTTTTATATGTACATTCCTTTTTTCACAAAAGCTGCCTGGGAATTTATTATTATTATTATTATTATTATTATTATTATTATTATTATTATTATTATTATTATTATTATTATATAGTAAATAAAATAGTACCCTTTTTTACCCATAGATGTTTCCAGCTGTATTATGCCACTTTATTTTCACATATTTTGCATGTGAGTGGCATCCTGAAAATACAACATTATTAATTTAAAAAAATAACATTTAATTTTGAGTAAGAAACAAATCTAAACATCTGACATCCAAATCAAATGAGTTAAATAAATACTAATTAAATCCATCACACTGGTAAAGGAAGGTCAAGTCAAGCACATTGCATTGTGGGATACCATATATCACGCAGCGTGCTCTGTTGTATACTGCGCATTTTGGCATATGTAGTAGTTCATCAGCATATTTCATACGTACAGAACATTTTCATACTGTGCACACAGCATCACACATATTTATATCAATGATATTATATCATTCAATTTACTTTTTAAATAATTTGTGTACTTTTTACACTGTGAGGCAGAGAAAAGTATACCAATCACATCACTTTCCCGAAGCGTAGTGGAAAAGAGGAAAAAACACTAATGTCCATCAGTGATACCGGTATTACCGGTGTTAATACACATCGATTAACTGGTGAGAAAATGTCTTGCCTATGATATTCATAATTCTTATCACCAATAATTTCCAATTTAATTTAAAAGCTACAAGCCTAAAAAAACTCTAAAGCTTAAAGTAAACAGTGATAAAGAAAGAGCAAAGACAACAAACTACACGGAACACACAGACCTGAAAAACTTCATGCACTAGAAATACTAGCTACATAAAATGTATTAAAAAACACTGCATAGCCTTTACTGTGTAAATATAGGCATACATTTATTCTTATTAAAGTTACAAAAGTGATTCAGTCCTGAGCAGTGGGAGATTTTCTCTCTTTGTTGTTTGATTAGCATTATTAATGACAGCAGGTCAATTTGGACGCTGTCACTTTAAGACATACTGCATTAATCCAATATACTTGTGCGTTGTTCTATCTTAAGACATAAATTACTGTGTTTACATCACAAATACATGGTCACTTTGACACAGGTGTGTGTATTTAACTGTTCAAGCCAAATTAGGCGGCAACAAGCCCTCAGTTCAGTTCTCATGCGCTCTATGTTGCAAGAGCAAAATGAGTAAATGAGTTCTCTTTCTCTGCTCATTCCGCTTCAATGGTTTAAAATGTTTAAAAACACATGCAAACGATAAGCACAGCGACCTCACATGAGCGTAACCGCGATAGAGATGATAGTCCAGAATTAACACTGGTTAATCTTGTCTACCGGTATATCGCCCACCACTATAGTTATCAATAGATGCCATTATTTCCACCCCTGATGAAAGCAGTCTGGGAGAACCTAAAACCTTTCAAACTCACAGAAAGCCTGTTTCTATGCTGTCAGCCCTTGTGTGGCAAGCATTTTAATCTTTCCTCCTAAGAAGGCGAGAAATCTACCCAACTCCAGGAAACAGGCAGAGGGTACAAAGGAAAGGGGAAGAATCAAAAGGCAGCAAGAAAGCAGCACACCAGGATGGGGTCCAGTTTTGGCCCTGTACCCTTTGCATTTCTCCTAAAACTGCTAGACTAAGACGAGACGGGGAGCTGTAATGGTTACAGAAAAAAAGAAAGAAAGTTGGATTAGAGGGTTGCGAAAATGTCAGATTAAAATGTTAAATAGATGGATCTTGTTCGGAGCAATTCGTACGGTGCCCCACGCATTACTCGGAGCGAACAGTTTGGATTAGGGGTGTGTTCCTTATGCAGACAAGAATCTCATTCATGGCAGCTACCTGTGTGGAGGAGAGATAAGTAGCTTTCCGTCAGAAACAAAGAGAAGATTAGCATTCTCTTACACCGTGCTGAAGGACACACCAGGATGCCCTCTGAAGCCCTCAGAGAGGAACAAGAAAGACTTGTGAGGAAAGAACGGATCAAAGCCTATCAGAGCTCTCTCCTAAATATAGTTAAAATGTTAACATCATGAATTGTGCCAAAAAAAGCTGTTCGCTTGAAATAGTCACTGCGGTGCCAGTTATACTCTTTTTTAAAAATAGGTTAAAAAAAATCTAGAAAATTAGGTCTATGAATGAAGTGCTTATAAAAAAAATCTAATTTTAAAAGGTATACAAGAAAGATAAATAAACACTGAAGGAAAGCAGCTTGAATCTACATACTGCTAAGCTAAATACATACATTAAAACAGCAAACATGCAATGGTGCACCACATAATGGTACAACAATTCTTCTCTTTTACATGTACACTTTAAACAGAAGAGGATAGTAACGTTATATCTCTGCAATTACTGCTGAATGCATTATGCTTTGACAGTCACATTTGTGTTGGCTGGAGGTGGCCATCGTCCGTGCCAAGAACAGATCTTTCAACTTGCTCCTCATTTCTCATGTGAGGCAGACTGTAAATAAATGCGATTACACTGAAAATACTGTCTGGACCGAGATGAAATTGTGGCAAAATACTGAAAGAAAGGATACGTAAAATGTTATTGCTGTTAAACAGACCAAAAATAAAATATCCATTGCAGTTAAATACAACAGCTCAACTCATCCCCATAGCATCTTCCCAGATGGCTTTCCTGGCATGTGATATGTTCTGTGATAGCGGAAAAGAAGAAAACATGAAATGTCACTTTTAGAGTGAAAAGGAACACTTTTAGAACAAAGGGCTTTTAGGAAAAAAACATTTGGGCATTGACCAGATTTTAAAATGCCTTTGAAATGCTTCCTTCCAAGCGTAAATGCTGGTCTTGTTTGCGGCTGATTGCAAAACATAAAATGATATATATAAAGCATATCCCAAGGCACCTGCACTTCCTCGTCCGCGTCATTCGCCCTGATTTACTGCACTGATTTGCAAATGAAAACAAAGAAGAAACCACACATCATTAGGTATATTTACATAAACTCAAATAATCAGTTAGCAATCAGATTGACGGCTCTCCAGTTCTGAAAATGTGCCCAGTTCAGTTTAAAGGGATATTTCAGTTATTCCCTTAACTAAAACGAGTTGACACATACCTCTCTCGCCTCAGTGCGTGCACTTAATCGCCCCAACGATCTGATAGCATTTAGCTTAGCTCACTAAGCCCTGTTCATGGTACCAAACAGGTACGCCACGCCATAAATTAAGGTTGAACCATTCGAGTCACATGGACTATTTTAACGCTGTCTTTACTATCTTTCTAGACCTTGAACATGGTAATTAAAGGGATAGTTAGGCCAAAAATAAAAATTCTGTCATCATTTGCTTACCCTCATGTAGCTCCAAACCTGTATGAGTTTTGTTCTGCAGATATTTGGAAAAAAAATTGTAACCAAGCAGATAGAGCAACCGTTCACTACCATAGTCTTTTTTCCCTACTATGGTAGTGAATGGTTGCTCTCTCTGCTTGGTTACAAACATTTTTCCAAATATCTTCTTCTGTGTTGAGCAGAAGAAACCTCATACAGGTTTGGAGCTACATGAGGGTAAGTAAATGATGACAGAATTTTTATTTTTGGCCGAACTATCCCTTTAAATAGCTGTCTATGTGGGGTCAGAAAGCTCTCGGATTTCATCCAAAATATCTTCATTTGTGTACAGAAGTCCATTGTTTTTATGGGTTATTAACGACATGAGGGTGAGGAATTAATGACAACATTTTCATTTATTGAATGAACTAACCCTTTCTGTTTTATTTAGAGGTATGCAGTATGTAATATTAACAGCTAGTGGTTGAAACGAGTACTGCAGTCCAAATTCAAAATATTGGAGATGTTTAATTGGATTTGAAATCAGATTGGATTTATTCAGTTCTACATAAATAATGCATGTAAACATACTTGTAGCATTAGTCTGCTTCCAGCAATTACAATGGCATCTCGGGTTAGCTCCTCCCCCTTAAACCTGTTTTTTTGTACCCATCTTTTTTCTTTCAACACCAAGTTTGTGTGTTTGTGCTGCAATGACACACAGCTGTTACTGCACTAAACAATATGACCTTTTCTTGTAAGATCATATTGAGATCACCTTAAAGGGTTAGTTCACCCAAAAATGAAATTTATGTCATTAACTCCTCACTCTAATGTCGTTCCTCATCCGTAAGACCTCCGTTCATCTTCACACACAGTTTAAGATATTTTATATTTAGTCTGAGAGTGTATCTAAGTGTATGCACACTATACTGTCCATGTCCAGAAAGGGAATAAAAACATCCTCAAAGTAGTCCATATGAGACATCAGTGGGTTCATTAGAATCTCTTAAAGCATCGAAAATACATTTTGGTCCAAAAATAACAAAAACTACGACTTTATTCAGCATTTTCTTCTCTTCCGGGTTTGTTTTCAATCCTCAAAAATTGATTCAAATGGTTAGGAATCAGCGTAATGATTCATGATTCGGATCGCCAATGTCACGTGATTTCAGCAGTTTGACAGTTTGACACGCAATCCGAATAATGCATATACTTGCATACGCTCTCAGACTAAATATAAAATATCTGTGTTCCAAAGATGAGCGGAGGTCTTACGGGTGTGGAACAACATTAGGGTGACATAAATTGAATTTTTGGGTGAACTAACCCTTTAAGAAGAACCAAGGCTGATCAGATCTAAATTAAACCTCCCCAATCAGCAAGTTATCCCTCACAAACACACACACACACACACACACATGTTGGTCTATGTGGTTTACAGGGACTCTCCATAGGCGTAATGGTTTTTATACCGTACAAACCTGTATTTTCTATCCCCTTACACTGCCCCTGCCCCTAAACCTACGCATCACAGGAAACATTCTGCATTTTTATTTTCTCAAAAAAACATCATTTAGTCTGTTTTTAAGGCCATTTGAATTATGAGGACATTTGATATGTCCTCATAAACCACATTTATAGTGTAATGCCAGTGTAATACCCATGTAGTTATACAAATTTGTGTCCTCATAAACAGGCTCTCTCACACACACACACACACACACACACACACACACACACACACACACACACACACACACACAGAGAGAGAAACAGTCTAGATGACTTTGCAGCTTTGACAGAGGTGACTAAACGAACCCACAATGGCGAACCAGCAGAGGTCCCTCATTATAAAGCCAAAGACAGCAGTGACCTGTCCAAACGTGCACAAACACACACCCATTTGAACAAACGCACATCCACGCACACCCAAAGCCACCCACACACTCTCTAATACCCGTCTCTATCCCTGCCTAGAGACTAAATGATACAGCACTCAATCAAATCCCAGCATCATCGCTGGTGATCCATGAAAAACTAACATGTGGCACACATTTCTATCTTCCAATACTCATCTCCTCAGACAAATGATCGTTTCATATAGTCTTGATTACTGAGCCGCTCATAGCTGTCCCCACAGAAGTGGAGAACGGCATTACTTTCTAATGTTATTGATTCGTCTTTGGCACAATGTGTTCACTTCGAGTTACATTCAGTAATAACTTGGCTGAGAGACAGTGCTGTGTGTGTGACATTTCTTCTCCTTAATCTCATTTTATGAGCAGAGAGAATTTAGTCTGCTTCTCATTAACAAACAGCATCTCGGCCCCAGCAGAGCACCGCAAATGTGGAGAGATTTTGAATTTGAAACCGGTAAAAGCATACCATTTGTGTGACGTGCGATTGTAAAAGTACACTGCGACTTCCGAAATGCCTTGGACACGAAAAACTGACTATTATGGAAAAAGAAAAATTCTCATTAATTTGATACTTTTCCATAAGGGGTTCTGATCAAATTACAATCATTATGTGAAATAAATAGTTACAAATAGACAAATAAAAAAATAAGCATTTAAGATTATTATCATAGCAGTATATTACCATAAATGATAAATGCTTGAAATGAATACAAAAAAATTGTTAAATTAAATTTTGGTCCAATTAACTTTTATATGATAAAAGTCCCAAAATGTACACAACATAAAAAATAAAAATAAATAAAAATGTAAATAAGTTGTCACAGAATAAGAATATGTGAATAACTCAATTTGACAAAAATGTAATAATTTCAAGGTGCCGTTATAAACACACACATTTAAGCCAACTGAAACATTACTCATAACATCAACATATATATACACATACATATATATGCGTGGGTGCATGTTATAATATAAACTATTTCTTCTGCAATGTTTACAAACGTTCACCTAGGAAACTGGATTCATCCAAAATCTTTAAAATGCTTAGACTTATAAATCACAAAACATCTGATAACAAATGACCAGCCACTTTCTGGTTTAAGACACTACTTTCCTTGAATAGAAAAATGCAAAACATGAGGTCCCTCGATCCAACAGCATTCAAAGCATGATATTTCTGTCATGAGTAATGCAAAACCAAAGTTCAGCAATCTACTAAAGCACGACTCAGCAGAGAAATGTGGCATTACATCAAACGCACATATTTTGACAGCGAGAACAAAAAACACTGAAGCGATGTGAAATAAATAGCCCATGTGAATAGCCAGGAATCTTTGTCGTTTCGCTACTAACGTTGTGATTTCCATGGTGTCACCAGGGTCGCTCACGGGCTGGGCGCGGGGTCAGTGAATATTAACTTCATTTACACATGGTTGCAAACAGAGCAGCTTGCACAATGCAGGTCTGCCTGCTCTGCTTAGTAACGTGAGCAGCCGAGCTGACAGGTCACTGCCAGGCTGGAAGATGGATGAGCTGAGCAGTTGACCCTTGGCTTGCATGAGGAGCCAGCTCTATGGCTTCTTTCCCCTCCAAACAAAGACCCCCTACCAGCAACCGCCCTGCTCACAACTCCAGCAGCACTAACAGGTCCCGACATCTCCATCAACCCTTGCATGCACACAAACACACAAGCAGATTTTGATAGGCTTAGTCTCTTTAGCCCGACACACCCAGCGAAACACTCTTTCATGCATGCATACACACATATGCGGCCCACACTATGGGCAGCTTACCCCCTTTAGCTGCCTAAACGCTGGCACACACACTTCTCTTTTCGAATTGCTCTCTGCTCATCCGTACTAATGGATGCAATTGGACAAGTGGACACTGTGTTAAAAGCAACAAAGCACCCGTGTGTGTGTGTGTGTGTGTGTGTGTGTGTGCGTGTGCGCGCGCATGTGTGTTCGAAGCAGCTCTGGCCCGAGGCGACCGGGTGAAAGTGATATGTGACCAGGTTGAAGGCCTTAACACTCAGTGAGCATCAGGGAGGGTCTGTTGTCAGAGTGAATCTCCTCTGGGAGAGCGGCAGAGCAGGAGACTCAGCAGCTCAATCTCTCCCTAAGAGCAAAATCAATAGCTTATTACATAACTGCACACTTTTCTCCTTTACAGCGCGAGAGAGAAGAAAGGAAGGAAGTCTTGGGAGGCTTGTTCTAGTATGAAAATGTCCCGCTAATATCACAACCAGGACTCCAGAAAATGACAAGGGAGCCATTGGCTCCTTTAATGAATCATTTAGGAGCCAAATAACTTTTAGTTGACAAATTACAGAATCGCTTGTTTTGTGCTGTTGCCCATGCGTGTGTCAACGGCTGTGGTGTAGATCCACTGGGATGTGTATTAACTGCTATGAATTTATTCTTCACAATCGTTAGAAGATCAGTTAGTGTGTGGACAAAGGATGTGTGTAGTAGACATAACTGATTCGATTCAACTTTACTTTACCAACATACCTGATTTTTTATATATATTACTTCACACTTTAGTTGAAAAGTATCTTTAATAACATCAGTGAATGGTTTCAATTTTCTGTTCATTTTGAATCAGATATAACTGAAGAACAAGAAAGTTGTCTGCGAGTTCAAAACTGATTCATCATTAAAAAAAGAATCAGTTTAAACAAGACATTTGTTCATGAATCAAAAATCCCACAAAGTCATTTTTTTCTTTAATTAGAGGGATCCAATTATCCCCTTTCACAAAGTTGGGGTTTGCTAGAATTTGTTTCATGCTTGATTGTTCAAAAAACACATTATTACAGCTCCTCTCTTCCCAGTCTGTCTTAAACTTTGTAACCTTATGGATCTTTTTTGTGCTCAAACAGCAACATTACAGACTAACTAAAGTTGAAAAAGTGGAAAAGCATGATAGGACCCCTTTAATTACGAATGACAGTATGCCAATCATTCATCATTTAACCAAAGAACTTTTTTTTTTTTTTTGATCCAGTGAAACAACAGGAAATGTGATTGTGAACATGAAGCAACTTCAACACATCAATAACTGGACTACAGCCAACTGACAGCCTTGACAACACAACACAATGACAGCTCCGCTCGTGTTCAAAGCCACTTTCCATCTGACAAAACCGAGGGGGAAAAACAAACAGTGCTCCGAGAGCATGCCGCTGTTCTCCAAGACCCTGACTGGCCGAGAAGACCATTATCCATCAGCAGATGATTCTAACCCTGACAGCTTCGGACCCAACGGGCTTCCCTGAGGAACTCGCCTCCGTTTGAATAATTAAGCCCATTTACAGTTCTCTAACGGATGACCGTTTGTAGCCTTTGCTTTCACACCTTATCAATCACTTGCATGTCAGGGCTTTATACAATCCGCCCACCCCCAACTCCTGGTGGCGTCATTTGAAATGCAAAGCACGGCCTTCACCGAGCCTGGGTCTTGCTCTTGCGTCCCTCCACCTCGGCTACTTCTGCAGCTTGTCTCCACAGCTATTGCCCTCCTTCTGTGTTCTGGCAATCCATCAGGCTTTGACTAACTTGTGTCCAACTATTTGACATCTGGGAGATGGATGGTGTCAGCGCCTGCCGTTGCCAGTACCTCCTCCTGATAGCATGTTAGCCAGAGCTAGCTTGTTTTTCCCCCTTAGAATAATAAACAGAGGCTTGGCTTGTAAATAACGCAAACTGGAGGAGTGTGTCAACTCTCGGTCGATATTAGGCATTTCTTTAGACGACATACAGTTATTAATGTGATGTGATTGAGCAACATACATTCCACGGGAAAGCTAAACGAAAACAAAGAGATCAATGTCTCTTTTTTTTGCCTCCAGAGGACTTAGTGTCTCCATTTTCTCTGAGTAGACACTGTTGAACAGAGCTTCGCAAATGAATAGCGGCTATTTTTACTTGAGCTCTATGCAAATAAACTCTGGCGTGCTGCTGAACACTTCAGATTTCTTTTTTTCCCCCAACACCCATAACACTGATTCCTGTAAAATATCTAGAAAAGCAGAACGGAGTGAAGCCTTGCATTGAGACTGCCACGAAATGATTTGACGAGAGAGCGAGGGATGGAGCCTCTGAGACTTTTTCTTCTGTGAAACACAAAAGATGATATTTTGAAGGTTTTTCACCATGAAAATGGAAGTCAACATGGTCCAGAACAATATTGTAGCCCCTTCACTTTCGTTGTGTAGTTCCACAGAAGAAACAACATCAATTAAATTTTCACTGGATAGTTTTAGAGTTAGACATTTTACAAGTCTGTTGTGACTCAACATGTCACAATCAAAGTCATCCGCCTTGCACAAGTATGTAGCAAAGCAATTTGAATACTGTGCCAACGGATGTGTGTCCTGTGCGAACGGCCGATTAGAGAAAAAGAAAAAACAAGGGGAAAAAATGAAAGACACACAATCCTCCATCAGGCATCTGATGAATGAGATGGCCAAACCATGCGTGGCCCTCCTTAGGTTTCCCCACTCAATTTTTAATGCGAGACATTTTAGACTTTGCTCCGTATGCATGAGCGCCTGTTTGTGTGCTTATTCATATATAAATAGTGGGGATTTTATGACAGAGCACTGTGAGATGGTGTAAAAACAGGAGCTTTCCAAAGCATCAGGGTCACAGTGGCTTGGCCGAGCCCCTGAGGGGAGGGAGAGAAAGAGAAGATAAAGAAAAGGGAGAGAGCCGCAACATGAGCTGTATGCTCCTAGAAAGATCAGTCCTCCATATTAAAAAGACCCCTGTCACTCACGGGCCTTCAGCCCCAGATACCGTGCACTGCATTGCTGTTTCCCTGACAGAGGGGGAAAACACACCAGTGTTTTTCAGTCTGGTCGGTGCTCGGGGGGGAACTCTGAACAGGCAATTTAATATCGGGAGGATCGCTAAGAGGAAGTGCTGATGCGGCAGTCTCATGCTCATTTTATTTAGATTAACTACAGCGGTAATATCACAGCCACTCATGCCAGGAGCGACGCACAACTCATAAAGTGACAATGGAAGGAAGGAATCTAAATGGGTGATAGGGTTTGTTTGTCGCCAGAAACAGACAACATTGTCTTTGAGGAATGCAAGATGGCTTGGTGAACAGCGATTAATTCACCGGAAAAGCAATCGAGACTTTCTAAGAGTTCGTCGTTGCTTCACTATTTCATTTATTTATTTATTTTACTTTGAGTGGGTAAAAAATCCTGAATGTTTAATAGGTTAAAAAGGGTGGAATTGTAAAAAGAGACATAAAAGGCATCCTTTTACGATGCTTAATGTGTGCCAAATAGCCCATATTACATAGAAGCACCATCAACTTTCTCCTTTGCACCCTTTCTGCCTTTTGAAACGGCTTTCAGCTTTGCAGCAACCTCTCAACGTGAAGCAGCCTTGCCCATTTTAGCTTTTGATAACATAATAGTGTTCTGAAGCACCCTTTACGTGATAACTTAATGATCTAGACGTGTGTGTGTGCATCGCATAAAAGCTATCCAAGCCTTCCGGAGATATCTGATAGATCATTACTGGTTTGCACACTTGATAATCTATAGAGGTGGAGGAGGTGACCCAGCTCGGCAGAAAAAAGGCTGGACGGCCACTTAAACCACACAAAAACGAGAGGTTCTCTCCTGCAGATCCTAATCATGTCATGTGACTACCAAAAAAACAACGCTTAGCACCATTAGTGGCAGTGACGCCGCTGGGAGTGTTTTAGTCTTTGTGCGAGGCAGCTGTAATTGCGTTTCCTGCTTGGACACTTCTCTGCTGTTTGTTTTCTCTTTCTGTCGGGTCAATTCAAAGGTCCGGAGAAGGGCCGGGCGTCAGGCCGAACCTCCACCGGACGTGGTGTCATTCGCGAGCGATTGGTTTGGCTCGGTGCCAAATGGAAAGAGAAGAAAATATGAAGAAAGAGAGGAGGGCTGTTTCTGAGAGCTAGGCTGGAGTGCTAGTTATCATTTAATTCCAGTGTCAATGTGCATAAGGCTATAAATTAAGAGCCCACAAATCAAACTACTAACAGGGATTCCAATTATTGTGCCAAGGATTTTGCCCCCACATTTAATCCATCATTGTTATCTCTGCTCAATTTGTTCTTTTTGTTATTCTTTTATTAATCGTTCTTCAGCTGCAGCATGGTTTGTTTTGCTGTTGCATTGCTTCGCTGTAATTCGGATGAATTACCTCGCATTGGGATAATTCTACGTTTGGGCGCTCAGTCAAACGATTAGAACAAGGATTGTCTTGGTAAATGGACACATGAGCAAGTCTTACACATAATAATAACTTATTAATTGCTCCATTGTCCTCTCTTCTTTTGCTTGCAGGGTTAATCAGTGTCACTCTAATGCATGCCAACAGATGTGTGTGCAAATGAAAATCAAGTACTCACGTTCACATGCGTCTCCCTTCTGGTGAAATCCAGCTTTGCATATACATTTCCCAATGGGTACCAGCCATTCTCCTTCTGCGCTGCAGTGCATTTTGGGAGAGTTGTCGGCCTCCTCCTCTGCGTCGCTGACGCACATGCCCTCCACTTCCACCAGCGACGAAAACTCTGACCCCGTCACCGTGTCTGGGAACGTGGCCAGGTTCTCAATAATCGACCAACACTTCTTGTAATACACTTTGACGGAGACCAAAGCGATGCAGGCACCTACATCCTGAAAGGCCAGGTAGAAGCCTCGGCGGGAGAGGGGCCCGATTATACGCACCTCCGTGTTGAGCTTCATCTTTCTTTCCCCCAGGTCGCCCTGAGTGAAACTCTCGTCCGCAGCTATAGTGTCAATTTTCACATACTGACTCTCCCTTATATTCCTGCCCACCTCCACGTCGGTTTCCTGGTAGTACAAGTTGAACGTCTCCTTGCAAGAGCCTACCACCCCTGGAAGGCTGTTACAATCCCTCAAGGTAAACTTCAGCTCCACAAAAATCCTCTGGGCATCGCCCTTCTCAATCCAGTTAGTCCGTAGCCAATTGTTCTGATTTGGCTCCATGACCTGGCAGACCTGATATGTGCGAATGGGTGTGTAGTTTTCATCCAAGCCGCTGATCTCTTCCCACTGAGAAAAAGGAAAACGCAGTTAATCATCATTATATCGTGTGCTGTACGAAAATGCTCAGAAATCACCTCAAGGGAGAATGTTTCAGCGTGTTAAAACTGGCCTCTGTGCATGTGAACGAATGCATGACTGCTTGATATAAAATCATCTGCGTGAGTTCATCTGCCGCCAATCCATTGCATATTTAAAATATGTGTATTGCATTAAAATAAAAGATGTATTTTTAGCATCTGTGATTATATGCAGCGTTCTGAAAATGTTCAGTCAATCAATGCAAACACTAAAATTATTATTAAAAAAGTCTTTAAAAAAAATCTATATTATAAATGTATTGCTGCAAAATAAATAAATCATGTTTTTCACATTTTAGAATAATAGTGACGTAGTCAAATTCCACAACAAAAAAAAGTTTTGTAAAGTATCCGGACAGTGTTAACATCAAAATGAACTGTAAATTTCTAAAAATTATTAAATAGGATTTTCTCTAACATCTTCCCCCTGAAAAAAATGTATTCGATGTACGCCGTGCTTTGTTTAACTCATTTAAAAAGTTTTTCATTTACACAAATACACTATACATACTTTTTTGACCAATTTTAGATGAAGTTATTACTCTGAAAAGCGAGAAACTGTGCAATACAATAAAAATACACTGTTTTTTTGTTTGTTTGTTTTTCGTTTTTTACCCTAATAATATATTGATATATTGCTATCAAATCACCTGATATAAAACATAAAATCAATGCTGTTACTTTTTAAGATATGATTTTTCAAATGTTAGAAACCTAGATACTTTTAAAAACACAAAGAGCAGCATAAAAAACACAACTAGTTAATTTACAAAGTTAAGTAAAAGAACACAGTTGCAGGACTCTAAAAACAAATGTGTTTGTATTTCACACGCCTTCCTTAAACTATAGTTGAGGATCAACAACTTTTAACAGTAACAAAACCACCTTCATATAACCAAATTACCATTGTTTCGCGTTTTAGAAACATTGTGATGTGGTGCAAAGACTCAAATTACACCACCACATAATTTTAAGTTGCACTTAAATTGCTACAAGCAGAAAGCGGGCATTACAGAGGTGAAAAATCATAAATGTTTGTGTGTATGGACAAAGTTGTAAAGTTTCCAGCTTACCCCGCTTGGAGGAGACGATATCCATTCCAGCTCTGTCTGCTGCGCCTTTGAATCCAGCAGGATCACTGCCGACGACACAAAGCGCACACTTACAATAATGCATCTTTAATTGTGATAAATGTTTGCCACACATCTCGCGCATATTCCAGACGCATTTTACATCGCGAGCGAGCGCAGAGACAGACTAAACGTGAGAGAGCGCGCGAGTTTGACCCATTTTTCAGCAGACAGCGGTGGAGATTTATGACAATAAGCACCTTACACCTCCAAAACCCGCGCGACACCTGTTCATGTGTCAAAATAACCCACGGACAAGCTTTCGCTTCAGAGAAATCGCTACAGTTCCTTCGTTTGAGCCGGGGGACATACGCGGATACGCGCGCGCAGCGCAACGACTTCATCGCGTGCGAAATTAAATTACGTAAATACATTTCGTTGAAGCGTTATTTGCTTTTCTGTGTGATAATATGTTAAATAGATTTGGTTAAATAATTAAATAAATAATTAAATACAATTTTGCCTAGTAAAAGAGGCACAAAGGGGCATTGAGATCAGAACCTTATTTTAAAATTAAATTAAATTAATTAAAAGACAAATGATTCACATAATTAAACAACAGCAAACAACCATACGCTCAACTAGACGTGCTTACAGCCCTTTAATTTCATATTTCGGTAAGGAGACACAAAACCTTCGGCTTACGCTATAGCCTATAGCCGTTGTTGTGTGATACACTTATTTGCAGTACAGACATGCACATACTAAACCTGTACTCGATAACTTGGTAATACAGAAGCACTATGATTGCTTGAATATCGCAGGATTTCATCCCGGACAATTCCTTTACTGGCTACTAACTAAAGATGATCCCATGAGTATGTTAACATACAAAACGTGGTATTGCAGTCCAGTTGCAGAATTGGCTGTATAGGCATCGGCTGCCCGGTTGGTTAACACTGAGGCAGATCTTTTCAAGTTTGGCATTGCTGTTGTTTGCTATGTGGAAAGCAGTGTTTCCTGATTAAATGAGAACGTGATAACCAGGCGACACAGGGCTGTGAGGGTTAATCTTAACCAGATAAATATTGCCTATCAGGTTATGTCAAGTTGCGATGTGCAGTTGTAATTTACACGTCTGATAGCGAAAGTCTGTGCGTCAAGGAGATAAATCCTCCTGATATCAGACACAGTCAGCCATTTATCGTTGTCTAATGTGTGCTAATATAAAACTGCTGTCTGTCAGACTGTCGATACTGTAACTGCTGATTTGCTCATTGCTCGCGCTCGCGCTGTCAGGATGCAATAAAGGAAACTTTAGCACTCACCCTCTCTTGTGTTCTGTGCTATTCCAGTGTTCGCATAAAAACATAAATGAAGGCAAAATATAGTCCACAAACACGAAACTGAGGTGCAAACCATGGTGCAATTGAAAGTTGGCTAAACAGTGTGCGCTTTTTCCAACGCGGCGTTCCCTTCCCATTGACGAGGCTCCAGCACCAGCTCTGGGTGAGTAAAGCAGCCGTCTCTCACTCAAATAGCATCGGCAGCTGAGGGGCGGGGCTTAGGGCGCTCGGCCTGTCACTCATCTTGACTGACAGAGAGCACACCCACATTAGGCGTTCGGTGGGAAAACGCGGGCGAATCACTTGAAAGCAAAGGCGGATCCTCGATTTCAGACTAAAACAGACTATTGGGAATTCACAAACTTTAGGATTTTATCAGGCGATATATAAAATCGTTGTTACACCAAGAAACACGTTTAATATTGTAATGTTCGATTCGAAATTCTGAAATGCTGTACTGAAGCTACACCACTGTTTTTAAAGTAAAAGTGAATACAGTAGATAAGTCTATCAAAACAAACTTAGAGAGAGAGAGAGAGAGAGAGAGAGAGAGAGAGAGCGAGAGAGAGAGAGAGAGCAACCCCACTTGCTCTACTCTATCAAGATAAGACTTGAACCTTGGGTAGGGCACAAGCATGTCACAACATCAAGGAATCGTTTATTATTTTTCCCAAGTATTGAAGAGCATTACATCATAAGCATGTAATCCCTTAACAAACCTCATCATGGTGGCTGTCTTGTCTGGGAGCTGTTTTTGAAACGCATACTCATGGTTTGCAATATCAAAACAAAAATCTGTCAATAATCTGCCATCATTGAGTTACGAACTCTATCTATCTATCTATCTATCTATCTATCTATCTATCTATCTATCTATCTATCTATCTATCTATCTATCTATCTATCTATCTATCTATCTATCTATCTATCTATCTATCTATCTATCTATCTATCTATCTATCTATCTATCTATCTATCTATCTATCTATCTATCTGTTTGTCTATCTATCTGTCTGTCTGTCTATCTATCTTTCTGTCTGTCTGTCTGTCTGTCTGGTCACAGAAATCTGACAATTTCGAGAATGCTATATATATATATATATATATATATATATATATATATATATATATATATATATATATTATATTTGTTTGTTTTTTTTTATCTCTAGACACTCTAGAGATAATAATACTATTAAAATTTGTCTTAGTAGTTGTCAACAACCAGGCCTTACCCATGTACTCCAAAGGGACAAACAGTAAGTTAAAAATGATGAACAATTTTACAAATTTAACAAAATTTTAATCTCGTCTTACATAAATCAGGCCCAGGCCTGCCGAAATTAAAAGCAAATAATGTAACAATAAAAATAAACACAGACAATGATACGTAAAGGAAACAAGTAACGCATACAACCAATTACCGTATATTTGTTTGATCAAGTAATTGTTACATTTATCTATTATTTTTTCATTTTCCTGGGCCTCCATATTCATGGTACTTGGGATTTATTGAAGACAAGGACTTTTTTTTTTCATTGAAAAGTTGAGGCAGAAGGTCTGCTGTGTAGGTATAACGACAGACCGACACAGATGAACATTGACCGCTGAGTTTTTTCGAAGGTCACCTAATGAGGAGAGTGTCCTGCTGATTCTGGCCAATGGGTGTGGATGCACTGATTCATTATTTGCGTTACTGCTCAAGAAACGTTCACTATGAAGATTGAGCTGCTGGGATTTTAAGCGGCGCCAAGGAATTGAGATAAACACAAAACACAATTAAAAAGTGTAAAGTTAATTTCCTGCTGCTCAGATGACTTGCCAAATCACTGATAAATGAAAGCATGAAAGGGACCTCATTACCCCCGAACGTATAATGCATTTGTTACAGGTCACTTATGAATCTCCATTTCCTAGAATGAGTAAAACAACTGTAATTATGCACCACAAATATTGATTAATAAACTATGTGCATCACAAATGGATGGAGGTAGACAAGGACTCATTTCAAGGTTTATTTACCTCTTTTCTTATTTATTTTGTTGTTGTTTGGCCTGTTTATTATGCAAATGATTTCTAATCCTCTTTACCCTTGATGCACGCTCCTGTGTTGCATATTTCCATGGTGCTTATTACTAGCGTATTAAACTATAGCTTCGATTTTGGACGGTTTGGGATGGAAATACTTTAGTAGTCAGTAGTTTCTGATCAATTGACAAGTTGAGAATTGACAAGAAATTCTGCATTTGTTTTGCTCATATGAATATCATGTCTGAGCTGGATTAAACACAGCCATGTAAGCATGTGTGAATTCATGTTTGAATATTTATAATCAACAAAATGTTCATTAACATTCTCATTCAGCGGCGTCTCGAGTGATAGTGCCAGGCTTTCCAGGTTTCCTCTTGAGGTTGTTCACATACTAATTGCAGATTTCTTCATTTTCGTTTAACTCATCTCAACAAAAAATAAATAAAAAAATCCCCAAATCTTCATATTGAAACTCAGAATACACATTAGTGAGTCCTCATCAGCTTAATGTTGCCATGGCATCAGGTAATTGAATTCCTTTGTTTGAATTGGGATTATACCGTATAGTCATGTGGAGATGACAGTTTGTGTAAGCGACGTTATACCTTACTCCACATAGAGCTGGAAGCTAAGCCTTCACAAAGAGCTAATCATTTTAGAGGATACTTCATTCTGAGTAGGTCTTTAGTGTGTCTTCCCTGAGTAGCATTACCATCCTTCAGCGATGGCACTAACTGTTATTGTCATTTTATCCAAATTCATTTTAAAAACAAAATGGCAGAAGTTGAGTGAAGTGTAGTAATAAAGCAATATTTTAGAATATTTTAAAGTGTTGTATGGAAGCATATGGGCAGCAATATTCAATTTGAAATGAAAATGGCAATGCATTTCTGTATTTAATTGTACAATTTCCATATACACTGTAAAAAAGAAAAAAAAGAAAAGAAAAAAAATCAGGTCTCCATTTGAAAAATTTTCAGTTGGCCGAATTAAATTTCTGTGAATTAAATTGCATCAATTCACAGAATTTCAAAAAAAATTTTTACAGTGTGTGTGCAATGTTTGGAGCAAAATGATCATTCAAATTCAATAATATAATTTATATTATATTAATTTTTCAACACGTATTTTGAGCTTTTATAAGTTGCAAAATGAAAATTTATTACAGAAATGATAAGATATGTTTAACATGTTCAAGCAAAAATTGTAGCAAAATTATTATTTAAATGTTATTTTTCTTAATTCTCTTGTGACTATATATTTGTGATTATTATTTTTCTAAAATTTTAGCTTGAACATGTTAAACATATTTGATACTAATTTACATTTTAATTTTGCAATTAATAAATAAAATGTAAAAATACATGTTTAAATTACATGTTAAAACTAGTGTAGGAAATAGCAAACGTAAATTATATTATTACATTTGAATTACCATTTAGTTTCAAATGTTGTACATAAAAATAAAAATACTGTAAACCCGAATAAGTTGAGGCAATTGGTTACAGAATTGTTTTTCTAAATTTAAGAAATTTAAGTTTAACTAAGCAGAACTTGCAGATTTTTATTTTGTGCTAAATATATTCTAAATACATTTTAATTACTCTTAACTTCAAATATTTGGGTATGCTAATTCATACATTTAACTTAAAATCAACATTCATACAACGATCAACATTAATATTTTTAATTGTGGAAACTTGGCTAGCTTTAACTAGCTAATTAAATAAATGCTACCTTGCTAATTGGTAACATAATGCTAGCATCAGCAGCAATATGAAACATTTATCTGTTCTCAAATTAAGCTCATGCTCCCCAAAAACCGCCAACATAACCGGAACTCTTCTAAAATAACAGCAAAACATTAAACAGCATATATTTTATTGTTTTATCTGCCCAGGGACTGCGGATGGAAATTAGCTGTAGCTAAATCTGGTGTGAAGCATCTTTTCTCTTGTAAGATTAATGTGCTTGCACATGGTCCCTGTCAAATAAATAAAAAACATAAACATTAAACAGCAAACAACAACAACAAAAACATTATATAACATATAGCATCCTCGGAAATAGAACGTTTCAGTTAACTTTAAGTTTGTCTAAATAAAAATAAATAAAACAAGTGTATAAAACTCAAAACAATGACTTATAATTCACACTCACTTATAATTAGTTAGTTTTGTAAACTCAAAAGTAAAAGAAAGTTCTAAATACTCATAAAAGTTAATTTGTTTGAACTAATATGTTTAATTTGAGTTGGCTCTACTCAAACTACTTTATTATTTTGAGCGTTAGGGTTTACAGTGCTTTGCAATTTTTCAATATCTTATCTTATTGCATTGCCATTTGGCAAAAACAGTAGTTTTATTCCAGAAGAAATGTGGCAAGCACTGCTACCCTCAAGGGATACCACTTCAAGTGAGCGTATTGACCACATTTATAAATGTCTGCATACACGCACTTAGTACCCAACAAAGAAGGCATGAAAAAACTAGGACGTGACTTGTTCAAGGTGTTCCTATTACGTCTGATCTTTTTGGCAGTTATTTGCGACATGTTTCGCAGCACAAAGTGACTAGATCTCTTAATCAGCAGGCAATAACATGCTGTTCTATTCTGATGTTATTTTCCTCCAGGATGTTTTTTTCCCCCTTTTCTCAAGTCTATTTAAAATAAACTGAGCTGAAATGAACAGAGGGCCAGGCCAAAATTATTATTAAATACTTTAATATATATTTTCCACATTCCCCCGTGCCTGCTGGAGTGGAACACCTTCAGAGCGGCAGGCTGTCGGCCGGATCCCTTCGCTGAGGCTGGGTGGAGCACAGCCAGGGCTGTCTGGATTCTTTGAGGGCTTGAAGGGAAAACCACCCAGAGATTTAATATCCAGAGGGACTGAAAGCCTGCTGGACGGCTGGAGAAACATGGGCTTGAGCACCCGTGGGCAATCTTTAGTACTTTTTATAGGTTAGTAATAGTGTCCCAACAGACCCAGACAAAATTGGGAGTGTTTAATATTACTCAGGAATGGCTGACTAACATTTACCTGACGCGCTCTGATGGTGTGCAGATCTAGACCTGCACTGGTTATTGTGTTGTAAGACATGTTCTAAATTGTAAAATGATTAAGAAACATTAATCGTTTTTTTTTTCTTCATTTTTTGCATAATGGCAATGCAAGATATTGAAAAATGACAAAGCACTGTAAACCCTAACGCTCAAAATAATAAAGTAGTTTGAGTAGAGCCAACTCAAATTAAACAAATTACTTCAAGCAAATTAACTTTTATGAGTATTTAGAACTTTATTTCACTTTTGAGTTTACAAAACTAACAAATTATAAGTGTGAGTGTGAATTATAAGTCATTGTTTTGAGTTTTATAAACTTTTTTGTTAATTTAGACAAACTTAAAGTTAACTGAAATGTTCTATTTCCCAGCATGCTCTTCACTTCAAAGTTTAACAGTAATTTATATGCTGTCAATCGATTGAAAAAGTAACTAATTAGGCACACTTTTTTTCTTCAATTAATTGTGATTAATCGCACCGAACATTACAAGTTTTTCCTATATTTTATATTGTGTTATTTCACATTTCATCTCCAAATTAATGTAGAAACAACATAAAGACAGTATATTTTAAATATCTAATCTATCAAGCATAAGAAATATAGACTACAGAAATGTAATAAAGTTATTAAACACTACACAGTCTTCACTGCATTAATTATAAATTAAATATAGATTAATCCTTATTAAAGCTACAAAAGATCAATCAGACGCAGTGTGTGATTTTGTCTTTTGTTCTTTGATTTACATTAACAACAGACATCACAGCAGCGGGATTATTAGGTCCTGATCCCCAACCGTTTTTTTGCAGTGAGAGACGCCTTTTTAAAATAGTTTTTTTATAGTGACAGAACTTTACAGAGACTGCAGGACGGCTGAATCGGCAACATTAAAAAAAGGCAGCGGCTAAGTGAAAATAGCATATTTTCTTTATGTAAATTGCTATTTACAAGTGCAAAAAAAAAAAAAAATCCTAGTGATAGACGATATTAACACTAAGTGCAAATATTGTAGCTGTAAATGCTATTTACTACGTGAAATAGCTACAAAGTGAAAATAATTGTATATTCTTATATAATCTAACAAAGCAGACAGAACAACTCTATTCACTACCATAATATTTTTTTCCCTATATGGTAGTGAATGGTTGCTTTATCTGCTTGGTAACAAACATTTTTCCAAATATCTTCTTTTGTGTTCAGCAGAAGAAAGAAACTCATCCAGGTTTGGAACAACATGAGGGTGAGTAAATGATGACAGCATTTTTATTTTTGGGTGAACTATCCCTTTAAGCTCTACCACTGAAGATGTTTAAGTATTTTCGTCTTTTTTATCTTGTTTGGCCCAACAGGCATTGTTAGGCGGAGCTAGTGTGAATAGCACTTGCCAACAAGGCACGTCTAAAAAAACGATTTTTCTAAATTCTGATTTCTGATTGTGGCCTTAGACTGCTGTCACTTTAAGATCTGAAGCACATGACACTGATCAGATCTGACAGACAGCCGATGTCCTTACAACTCTTTGCGTTCATTTAACACTTTTTTAACCAATTTAAGACTGTGCTTACGAGGACAAAGCGGACATTTTGTCATACGTTTGTGTGTTTTTGTTCGTTCAAGTGTCTGAAGTGGCATTCTGTGTATGCAGTGTGGGCGGTTGAGCATGTTTAGAGTACACATGTAGTGTGCCATTTGGCACAGGGCTGAAGATCGCGAGTGTTTAGGATGCTGGGATCCAGGATTTGGGACAGGGAGGTGCACGTGTAGTCAGCGGACGCACGTGCGGAGTACGGAGCCCGGCGAAAGCATTATCAAGGCTTGAGTCCTGTTTATGTCTCATCTCACGGCATTTCATATTTTACGAGGTAGCTAATTCGTATGAATTTGTACGACCTCACTCTTGTGAATTTGTACGATTTTTGCTAAATCGTATGTAGTTGACGATTTGGTCAATTCGTATGATTTTGTAACCCCAACCCCACCTCTAAACCCTAACCATCAGCCAATTTGTAAAAGTACGTATGAACTGTTCGTGAGATAGTGTTGGTCTCACACAGAGAGGAGATTCACTGACAGCACGCCAGTACAGATTTAAGTTCTTGTTTTATGTCAGTGGTTTAATCGCACTTGAATGATTGATAGCAGATATTGTAGCGCAGCCAAAGGATGACAAAAAAAACTGATGCAGCGTTAATTGCATTTTTAAATTGGCAAAAACGAATCCCATGCGTTAACGCGTTAATTTTGACAGCCCTAATATTTATACATATTTTTAATGAAAAATAAATACTTATGAATTGTTTCTGATATTTTATACCCATTCATAAATAAATGGTTAAAAATAAATTGTGAGATTTTTTTAAAGGCTTACGACCCCAAATGGCCTACCAACTTTTGCAATTATGGATTGCCCTTTAGACTGAACACATTTTCAAAAAGCAGCCATTACTTCTTGGGCAGAAGCAAACTGGATTTTAATCATATCTCCTTTTACCCTTTTCAAAAACAACAATTAATGAAACTCAACATGCGCATCAATTTCAAACGTCTATTGTGGCAGGTCACTCCCACTCTTGTTTTCTAGAGGAAAAGACAAAGACACCTCATTTGTGTCGGTGAAAGCATGTTGCGGTGATCTGTCAGTTTAGACAGCAAGGCTGTTTAACTCCACTAATTGTCAGAGTAACATGAAAAACAAAGCTCTTTTTATCTATAATTTAATTATGTACAGAGCAACAGTCGCCATGCAGTACAAATCAGAGACAGAGGGGGGACTGCCTGAACCTTGAGCTATGCGAGTCTGTCACCAGAGGCGGCAATAAACTCCATGCATTGATTGATCTGCGCTCATTAAACTGAAGAACCAAAGCTGCTCATGTCTCTTATGTGAGCATCATTATTAGTCAGACAAAACCGATTTAAGCTTTTAACCACGGCTTGCATTGTATTCCACTCAAAGTGTGTGTTAAAGAGTGAAATCTACAGTTTTTTTATATATCGTGGGGAGGGTATCTGTCATTTAGAAAGTAAAGCACACTCTATTTGACTTTTTTATTTGTCAGACGAAGCTTCAGAGTCCCGCCTCAGAGCTACTGTGGATTCACGTCACAGGCATGTATAAGTGCTATGTATAACTGTGTCTTTAAATAAGCTCTTTATGGGGAGCTGTTCAGTTTACTCTGAAATGAAATACGTGTTTATGAAAAGATTAAAAATGAAGAAAAAAATCTGTTATATAATTCCACAGGCACCGCTCTCATGATTATCATGTCAACAACATGACTATCTCTATTTCCCAATGTGTCAGTTTCCTGGTCTGCACGGACTACAGGGACACTTGTGTAGTTGTGCACCGATTTTGTAGTTGACAGATGAAGACATCCAGATGGCCGTGCGGAGTTAGTCTCACCAGCTCGCTACGCTAGCCCAGCATAGACCCAAGCAGGGTTATGGCCATTTGATGATGTCTGTGCTTTGGCCTTTCATGTCATTTTACAAGCTTAGCGAGCTACGTTACCACTTAGTCCCAGGATAAACAGACAAATCAAGTCTTGAAACGCAAGTGTGGAGGCGTCTGACACGCACATCTGGAGATGAATGGTGCTCAGGCTTTTAAAATCACTAACAGAAATCTGGACTTTCATCAAGGTGACTGTACAAAAAGATTTCACTCCCACCCGTGTGTCTTGTCTCGCTCTCTTCACGATCGATGGAGATGAAAGCAAGGAATGGAGAGCAAACTTGGCTGAGTGATTTACAGTTGATGAGATATGACCTCTTTTTTTATATATCACTCCATGATCTACACAAATTCCTTTTAGGTTAAAGGTAGCATTGATGCTAAAGGAAGAAAGTAGACAAAGACTGGATACCAAGACGATTCATTCATATTACCCCTAATAAGAAAAAATGGTGGAATAAGTCCTGCTTTCTAAGTGGAAGAGCCAATCGTCAACAATAAAGCCATCGCATCACTGCACAAACAATCCTGAGACACGTTTGGGACTGCACATCCGCATTGGCTAGACCAACCTAAAAAGTAAGCTTTTAAAAAAACTTTGAGTGTAAGTTGGCAAGCAGTTTAAGAAATTTCGCCTTTACCCATCCAAGTAGGAGTTGGTCTTGTATGCCAACAATAGCTGCCCAGAGGCGTTGCAAATATGGCTACTGCGTGAACTGACTTTACTTGAAAGGGACTTTGATGCAGCACTATGTATACGTGCACTTTAAAAGTTCAATTTTAGTCGGACTTACTTTGCTTGCAATACTTTGTTTGCTATAAAATGTCCCCTAGTTCAATAGAAATGATAACAGTCAGGTTTTTTTGGCCAAGTTGAACTTGGCAAAAGTTATCCAGCCTGGTTTGGTTGTGTATTTACCATTTACAGGTACTAAAACATATCTCTTGTACTTTTGGATTTATACAGAAATGTAAAATATGAATGTAAAATCAAACAGTGTTAGGCATAAAGCATTACAAGTAAAGGCCCTTTCATAGCTAAATTGAAATAAGAAGAAAATGCAAAATCCCATGTGCAGTACAAACAAACAAACCTTTCAGCTGTGCTGCCATTCTGGATTGCAGAAGAATTGGATGCAGGAGAAGAAATTTTAACAGTTACTTCATCAATAAAAACAAAAAATCTAAAGTTATTTTTGCTTATGTACATTGGTCAATAAAGCATAAATTGTTTAATTAATTGCATAAATACATTTGTTTTATTTAACACATTTAATTATTGGAGATTTGCTAGTGAGATGAGCAAATGCATGCTCACATTTAGTCTAGAACTACAGTAACCATAATGTTCACACACAATGCCTCTACACTTCCGATGTTTGTCAACATGGTGACAAGAGAACTCTCAGTTAATGAATGGAAAACAAAGTAACGTGTAACTTATTTTTATTTTTTAAAGTAACTCTGATATTTTGTTTTAAAATTATAAGTAATTTGTTACTTTACTTGTTACTTGAAATAAGTAGTCTGATTACTCAAGTTACATCTGCCCAAAAATGTTACTTTTTATTTTATTAAAACAAACAAGCCCAGCTCAGGTGAGAAAAAGTAACTAAGCAATGCAATTAGTTACTTTTTAGGGAGTAACACAATATTGAAATACATTATTTTTCAAAGTAACTTTCCCCAACACTGTAGACAACATCTAAAAAGTACACATTATTACATAATTACAGCTACAGAAATGTAAATCTTTGATATCATAAATATATTTGTAAACTTACATTTTTATAATTTTATAGATATTCCGTATTTCCTTTTATTCTTTAAAACTCATGTTTGATCACCAAAATGACATATTTAAATGTTTTTTTCCTGTGAAAAAAAACCTGTTATGAGCTTTAAATAGCTTCAATGTAACTCTTTAGTATACGTGGCATGAATATACATGAAAATGCAAATGAGCCCCGCCTCCACTCACTCACCCCAGCTCAGAGATCCACTCGCTCAACTTTTACTCAAGTTACTGTAGTAAACGCTGCACAAAGGTATCGCTCTTTACAGCGTCGCACACATAATGGTAATTAATGTGATTTGTCTTTAGCTTATCAAACCGCTAAAAATGTGTACCCGTTTTTTCATATCAACAGAAACATATACCAGGATAACCTGGTAATAAGACTCCCCTTCTTGCACTTAATAGGGTGATGAATTGAGAAATCAACTTTCCCTTGAGCTTTTGATATATAAACGGTCATGGTAATATAAGATTATCCTCTAAGTTTCAGAGCTGAAAACGTCCTTGTTAGCCAAAGAAAAGCTTTTATAGACACCAGGCTCAGCGAACGGTCCTGTGCTTCATACTGACGTCAGTGCGCGACGAAACACCGCCTCTACAGCACGTCTAATCCAGTAGCCCGGCCCATCGACTCATGGAGCTGATCGGTTCCTGCTGGTCAACAACAATAAACATACCGAGGAAGATTAAGATATTGCGCTATTCCTGGTTGTGGAAGAACACAGTCGCTGCATAAGCTTCCTTCAGATACTAATATTAGGAATGAGTGGTTGAACTTTATTTGTAATGAAGTTCCAGCTCACGTGGGGAAGACATGTTCACTTCAGTTCCCTGCGGGATCGTTTGTAAACTAATCTCTGGTCGATGCTGGATTTGGATCCGACAGGAATGGTGCAACACACTTATGTGAATAAAACGTGTTTTTATATGTAATAGTATTGCATTGTTATAGATTGTTTTGCTTATGTGTACGTGTCTAACAGAGCATAACTATAGCACGCTGGACTCAGACACGTGTGGGCCAGGGCTCGCAAAGCCCGGCAGGCCGATCAATCTCATTATATTCTATTCTGCTATTCTCTCTCTCTCTCTCTCTCTCTCTCTCTCTCTCTCTCTCTCTCTCTCTCTCTCTCTCTCTCTCTCTCTCTCTCTCTCTCTCTCTCTCTCGTTGACATCTGAAGGCGCAGAGCGTGTGTGTGTGTTCGCGCTTATATCGACCGATCTTTCAGGCTATGTGTAATATAAAAATAATAGTCCAAACAATCGCGGGTGGATGAGAAATAAATCATTGTGTTTGTTTGATAAAGACGTTTACGAGCCCAGTGGTCGAGAGAATCATTCTGGTTGCCACTTCTCCCTGGCAGCGGAGCTGAAGCTCATTTAATATGCAAATCTTCATCAATCCTAGCTGTGGGCGTTTACTTCCAAGTCTCCAGTGCGGCACGCCCATCAGAACCCAGCGTTCAGGAGAGAGCCTCAAAACCAGTTTAGAAAATAGCCTATTACTGATTAGTTATGATGTTTTCATCATTAGTTGACCTCAGAGCCAGTTCATGACACCTTTAATAATATGCTAAAGCCCACCCATACATTGACGTGATTTGTTTCAAGGTAGTTTGTGACGTTAGAAACACCAGCGATTTTAAACCGTGTTTGTGAGACTGTCTTTGGTTCACGGCAGTTTTAGAGAGAAAATACTCAGCAATGGGGGTGAATTTACACATTTGTCTGAAAGCATATTTAAAACACCACATAGACATAAAAACTATATTAAAAACTTTATTTTTATTATTTAAATTAGCACAAATTACACAATTAAATGCCACAGTGGTGCATCAATTCAATCTTCTATTCTTCAGTACTTTAACACGGCGCAGCTGTTCTGCCCAAAAAATATATGGCTCTTAGCTTAACTTTCAAATAAACCTCCTGCCCAGGTACAGCAGACAGGCATGGACCAAATGTAGCAACGGTCTAACATTACTCAACCGACTCTTATAAATCAACCAGCCGTGAGAAAGAGAGAGAGAGAAAACAGCCCATGTGGGTTTTCCATGGTGTGAAATAGTAGACGGTGGCCCCTGTTTGAATGTGAAGGATGGCTAGCAGAAAGGTGTATAATTTCAGCGTTACCCCAGCTGCCTCAGGCAGCCCTTAAATGCTGATGGTACTCAATTTGCTGATCCGTGACCCGCCAGCCGCGTTGCATCACCTCGCTATGCTGCCATCCGCACGCGCGTTATCCAGACATCACTCCCTTGGAATTAATGTTAATTTGTTTGTGCAAATATGCTGCATGATAAGACATTAAAGGCTTCGTATAATCTCCCCTGTGACTTACGAACCAGCACAATATGTTTCATTTTATGACTACAATTATTATCTAAATTTATTATGGATGAACATAATAACTTCAAATCATGCAATAACAGCTGTCATTATCGGGCTGAGCGGGAAAATAGGTGTGAATTTGCTGTCCTTGAGACGCGTAACAAATATGGAGTATATTGATTTTTAATTTCACAAAAGCACAACCAATAGTGATCCAGAAACCTTCAGCAATTATTGTTCAATCTGAAGGCTAATGACATAAAACACAGGCCCAAATGAGCTCACTTTAGGGACAGCCATTGAACACGCACACAAACACACACACACACACACACACACACACACACACACACACACACACACACACACACACACACACACACACACACACACACACACACACACACACACACACACACACACACACACTTTAATGAGATGCACTCAAGCATCTGTAGTGATGAAACTGAGTTTCCAAAAACTGTCATTATGTTGCTTTGGATGTATCTGGAGTAATAGTAGGAGATGTTTCACTTATATAAAAATGAATGGAAGAAGTCATAACTCTCCATATGGAGGCTATAGCCCCTTAAGAGCCAATCTGAAGTAAGCTATTTAAACATAACATTAACAAACACGTTAGGCGATTTCAGTCTTTCCTCATTCACATCCCAGACAGCAACATATTGTGGGCTCAGATGCGGCCCACATCAGGTACACAAAGAATCCACGTGTACCAGATGTGGCCCGGATCTGAGCCGACACTATGTTGCTGTCTGGGATAGATATAGGAGACATGCCTGACTGGAAATGCCCAGGGCTTATACTAAGATGTCTGCCGAGTGCTGGGCTAAATTTGTGCACATTGGATCTCAGGTGTTTGGAGCTTATACAGAATTGGTTATGATAAATCATAAAGGCATGATTATGTACAAAGCCTTGAGAAGTTAGTTCGCCTGAGAAGCATCATTAGTTGAACGTTTAGGTGGAAGGGAAAAAAGTAAATTGACAATCATTATATGGATCCCATTGGGAGTTATGGCAATTAAATGAGACATATAATCGTAAAAAATGCCAATTTGTGACATGTCTGGAGATTTAATGCAACAGTAAGGATGACAGGCACTAATATACATCCAATTCCACAAGTCCTTGAACTTAACTCCCTATCTAATTTTAATAATAATATTTCACAATTTAATTGTATTATACAGTGCATTGTGATTAAGTTTGCCTAATATATTAATTTATAAACTTTTTTCCCCTCATGAGAGTTATTCTATAATTGGAGATACATTTTGCTTTTCAAAAAGTTAGGGGACAAAAACTCACTAACAGAAAGAATTTCAGTATCTTCTAGTATCTCACTGAAAACATATTCAATTTTAATAGTTACTTTTTTACTTTTATAATGAAAAAGTAATTTCTTTTTAGTATTGTTTATCAACATATTAGGCAATGTGTAGAAATAACATTGGTAACAGAGTTTGATGGTAACAGGTTTTTGACAACACTTTTTTGTCAAACATGTTAGCATAAATGCTAAGAGCACATGGCTAATGAAATCATGATGAAAAACTTTTAAACAACCCACTGTGTGATCAGTGATAAACTCTGTTTTCATTTTGATATAGTGGTAACAATTTCGACGTTTTACAAAATAACTCTTAGATTTAAATATTTCCTCAGAGAGAATTGCACTGACTATCCATTATGACATGCAGGCATTTTTATATTTATGTACAAAATTATAATCTAATACATTTTAACCCTTTTATTTTTCATATTTAAAAATGCTTGTGTGCTGCTGCTCATCGCTGTGTGTGTAATAAGCAGACTGTACGTGCGTTGCGCACCGCCTATAGGCACACATTACTAGCGTGTTTAAATAAAACAAAAAATACTGCACTATTGACTTTAGAGCAGGTTTCTGTTGGTCAATGGCGCAGTCGTTTTCAGTTCTTCAAAATATCAGCACGCCAACAATGCGCCTGAACACACCTGGTTATCAGACCAGACGCCCATGGGTGAACAGATGGCGTGAGTGCACTTGCTATTTAAACAACGTGGCACTGGACGTGAAAACGATAACTGCGTCAGGCTGAAAATAGAAAAAACATTTGTGTCACCCCTAGTGAGTGTATGACAGAGTCCCAAATGTGCCTGCAATTAAAGAATCATCCAAAAACAGCGTTGTTATCTGTTTTGCTGGGCTGAATGTGTATAACTAAACTGTGTGTTAATAAAAAAAAAAAAATATATATATACATATATATATATATATATATATATATATATATATATATATATATATATATATATATATATATATATATATATATATATATATATATATATTGTTGTATATCTATTATGTATTGTATTTCTGTATTTAAATTTACATTTCATCAGAACAGTTACAGGGTTACTTATCTTTTTATTTAAACTGGGGCATTAATGTAGTAAAAATGTGAAATTGTTTTTGAATTTGGTGCCTTCTAGACTGAGAAAAGACAGACAATGTATGTTTGGCCCATGAGGATGAAAGACAACAACTCCCAGAATGCACTTGCTTTGCTGTACGAGGCCACTCCCAAAGCCCCCGCTACTGGTTCAATGGATCACTTTCCCACCTTGGCAACGCCCCTAACGTTGTGTTAATTTTCATAAAATAATTTAGTTCAGTTAGAGAAAAGACACTACAATTAAAAACTGAATGTGTCTGTTCAATATAATGTTAGTGAGCCGAACGAGAGTCATGGCACAAACACAGAGTCAGATTTTGATCACGAGGTAATTGCGGCCACGGCATACATTCACAACGCATGTTCAGTCTGCCGCATTTTCAGTTCATGCCTTTGGAAGCTTAACTTTCATAAGAATTATTTCGAGAAGTCAAAACACTCACTTTGCTCCGCTCTGTTTACATGAATGCCCGCGGCTGCCCGAGCGTGCTGTGAGTGCGATCCCACCGCCCATGTGCGGGTTGAAAACATGCGGAAACAGCTCCCTCTGCTGGCTGTAGTCTTTAGCCTTTTGCCTGCGGTTTTTCACGTGCATATGATACACACTTTATGCCGTATTATACGTATAACCCCCCCCCCCCCCCAACCTACCCAAGAGTGTGTCAAGTGCACACCATAAAGTGTGTATCATATGCACGCGAAAAACTGCGTAGCATATGCACGCCAAAACTCATTTTGGCGTGTACATTCCACAAGATTGCACACTCGTACTATTGATACGCATTACCATGTGGTCGTGTTGGATCCTTGGCACATGTCACTCATTGATTTCAATTTCAGATTTTGTAGCTGCATTAAAAGATTATGGATTATGGTTTTGTGAGGTTTTGGGGAAGCCCTCTTGATGCAAGATGTAATGTCCAAACAAGAAGAAATTACATATCGCAAGATCTAAATGTTCTAAATGAACACATTGTATGCTCCAAACAACAACAAAAAAAGAGTTGAAAATGTACTGTGACTAGTAGCCACATCAAAGTTGCCATAAGATGCTCAGAAGGCCTGCTTTGTTTATTTCACACTGTGCCAACTTCATTAACTTCACATTGTGCCAATCTAAGCTTGAGGCCCCTAGCAGTCATTTGCCCTGGGGCCGTGGCCCTCATAAGCCCGGGTCTGTAATCCGTCTTTGCGTAGAGTTTAATCCGCATTGTTTTTGTTTTTAAAATTAATTGTTTTTCATAGAAAACATTTGAACAAAACTGTCATAGTTACAACTACAACTTCTTCTTACCACTGCAGAATGGAAGCAGTGACAAGTTTGCATCTTCTTGTTTAAAAAATGAACACACGAGAAGGGAAAGGGGAGGAGAACTGCCTTTGCCCTTATTGATAGTCTGAGTACCCATAATGAGATGCCAGCAGCTCTCTGCAAAGTTCAGAGTCATCTCCATCATTAAGGCGCACACATGGACTTTTGACTTTAAGCATAGGTAAAATTTCCTTGAGGGAAAGAAAAGAGGGATTATGTAAGCTTTGAGGGGATTGGAGCACGTACATCCCAGTTCCTCTGCCTTGTTTCATCTTTTGATTCAGTTAATTCTTTGTAGGGTAAAGGAGGAGGTGAAAGCGCTGACTGCCGGCTGAATATTCTCTCTCTTTCATTTGCGCTCTTCCGCTACGTCGTTCTCCTTCACTTTTCTCTCACCTTTTCTTCCTCTCCGTCTTACAGTCTTCCATTCGCGCTCTCTCTCATTTCCAAATGCAGGGCTCTTTTACTCTTGCTCCTGTTTTTGTTGCTCCTGTCACCTCACAAGTTGTTTTCACTGTTTGCTCTTCTCTGCACCCCTCTTTCCAACACAGTGGGATATAACATACTGATGCTGACAGGAAGGCTCCAGAGCCACATCCGAGTTAGCTGGCAGCTCATTTTCCCAAGCTTATGCCAAACACACTGCTGTGTACAAACAGGCAGAGCTGACCCTACCCTGTGCCGCATACAGTAAGTGTCCATGCTTACAAACAAAAAAACGACTCAGAAAATGTTCCGCTAAGCGCTACAGCACAAACAACCACTTGTTTGCATTTCAAAAGTGCTGGTGTTGTGTGTGCAGGTCTGAATAGGGAATGTCAGCTCTAATTCCGGAGTTTGATTTGAGGAAGTAAACAGAATGCTGATTTAGAATGTTGGAATTTAAGGATTTATAAATACATATAAAGTATATAAAGACTGTTTATTCCTTTGATGGATGTCATTACTCCAATCTTCACTGTCACATTAACCTTCAGAAATCATTCTAATATGATGATTTGGTGCTCAAGAAACGTATTAATAGCAGTTTTTGATCATTTTAAGGCATACTTGCTGAACAGTAGTTTTTGTTTATTTGTTCAAAATCATATACAGTTCCCTCCACTAATATTGGGGGGGGGGGGGGGGCAAAATCAAATTATGTTTTTCTCAAGTGAATGTTGGCTACAATTATTGGCACCAGATGGCTTTGGTGCAAACAGGGATCAAAAGTCCCCCATGGCCACGGTTAAACACACTGCTGGATCTTTAATGTTGTGGGTCTGTTTTTTTGCTGGAGGTCCTGGACATCTTGTTCAGATTCATGGTATCATGGATTCTAGCAAATACCAACAGATAAAAAAAATCTAAACCTGACGCTTCTGCTAGAAATCTGATAATGGGCCGTGGTCAAGGACGTAGTTTGGGGGGAGGGGAGGGACTGATGAACAATATTCAAATCCATCAGTTACAACACCCCCCCCCCCCCCCCCCCAATATTTCAACATAAAAAATCACAATAGATCAAGTGAAAACTATGTAGAATTCATTTATTTTGTAACAATAATTGTGTTCCTAATAAAATGAGTTTGTCATAATAAATCAGACAAAAATAATACTCCCCCTCCATTGAACCGATTGGTAACACCCAACCAATAAATCGCACTTTCACCAAAACAACGCGAGTGCTGTCTGAATGCGAGAGCATACGGGTAACGTTAACGGCAAAAATGAAGAGAAGCTCTGTACAACGGACTATATTTAAAGGGTTACTTCAGCGATTAGCATATGGCTTTGTATCAGTAGAAACCGTGGAGTATATTCAAATTATTGTGCTTTCCCCCCCCCTCATATCTCCCTGAGACAAGAGATTTATGCATTTTATTTCTGGAAAAATTCCTCCTATGATGCAAATTGACGATTTTTGCATCATAGGAGGAATGTTTGCCCAAAGGCTAAAGACTACAGCCAGCAGAGGGAGCCATTTCCGCATGTTTTGAAACCGCGCATGGGGGATGGGAGATTACACTCAGCTTGCAGGGAGAGCTCAGCTCAGCTACAGGCACTCATTTAAACGGAGCTATGGTGTGCAATGTAAGTCTTTTAACTTCTCAAATTAATTTCTATGAAAGTTAAGCTTGTAAAGGCATGAACTGAAACGCGCCAGACTGAACTCGCGTTGTGAATGTATGCCGCGAGTGTAGTCGCGATTACCTCAGCTCTCATCACAGTTAGTGCTCAGTGTGATACTCGCGCGGTGACTCACTCATTATATTGAACAGACATGTTCAGTATTTAATTGTAGTGTCTGTTCTCTAACTCAGACACAGTAATCCAGTAGCGGAGGCTTTGGGAATGGCCTCACAGGGCAGCGAAGCATTCTGGGAATTGTAGTCTTTCATCCCCATGGGACAAAAATACATTTTCTGTCTTTTCTCAGTCTAGAAGACACCAAATTCAAAAATAATTTCACATTTCTACTGCATTGATGACCCAGTTTAAATACAGATTAATCTTCCCAGCGCTGAAGTACCCCTTTAACTGTTGGTCATAGAGGGATGCAAAAAAAAAAAAAAAAAAAAATGAAGCATGTACTGATAATGAGGTATGAGGATACTGTGTAATAGCTAAGTACACACCACATGTATTTTAGCTAGCTAAGCCATTGCAATGTATTTAGCTATATCAGTATAACAAGTTACAAAAGCAGCCGTCTGTTTTGCGAGTTCATTTTTCAATAGTGTCTGTAATTATCAATGACAAAAGTATTTACATCAGTGTTTGTTTTCTTCCAAAATTAATCTGACTTTTGAACAAATTGGATTGAACGATTTAAGTGGCTCACTCATTAAAACGTGAATCGCTGCCCCCTACTGGCGGTTTCAATACTTCATTTCTTTGATGGATGGATGGATGGATGGATGGATGGATGGATGGATGGATGGATGGATGGATGGATGGATGGATGGATGGATAGATAGATAGATAGATAGATAGATAGATAGATAGATAGATAGATAGATAGATAGATAGATAGATAGATAGATAGATAGATAGATAGATAGATAGATAGATAATCAATCATAATTTCATAATGAGATTTTCCCCCTATTCAATTCCTTTACTTGTAATGTTGTGAATGAAAGATAAAAAGGATAAACAATATAAACATATTTTCACAGCCTCATACTTTCATCAGTCTTACCAAGGGTGCCAATATTAGTGGAGGGCACTGTACCGTGCTGCAAAATTATATTAACCTTTTTGTGATTTGTTTCATTCATTTGAAATGCATTCAGTTTCTGTCATTGCATATCAGATTCAATATCCTGCGCTATTTAATCTAATACTAACCATGAATTGAAACCGTGTCTATTCCTAAATTCTAAATGCTGTTCAGGTCTGGACTGTTGTGTCGTAACTCGCTTTTGCTGAGTTTCTCTACACAGTGTTTTCAGCAGGAGTGTGTGTTCTTTCAAGATGACAGTTCTGACTCAGTACAGAAAGCTGTTTTATTTATTCTGGTCAATAAAAACATTATTGATACCTCATGTTAACATCATCTTTTTATAATCATAGAGAGTCTGGTATGAGTCATAAGAGATGTAGCAAGTCTGCTGCATATCTAAATTATTAATAGAGTATTTTTGTCCTTGCAGCAATGCAGCAAACATTATTGGTTCGGCAATTTATCAGTAAGGGAAGTTGTAACATTACCAGTAAATTACTTGTATGATGATGTGTGTGTGAACGCAGAACGGCCGATCAAAGCTCTTGCGAAGATGGTGTGATTTCCCCGCACTGTTTACAGAAAGCTTTTTAATAGTTTTTCTATTTAAACATGAGCTAGATGATCAATTTTGTGCAACGTGTCATGCCCGAGACCATTCCCATTCATCAGCGTTGCGGCTCTGCAGTTGGATATCTCGCGTTTGTAACACTAATTTCTCGTGGGTCAAAATGACCCGCAGCCTTGAAATTAATAATGTAAAACATAGTTTTACATTCTTTCAACTTAAATTAAAGCTACACTGTGTGATATTTTCCCCCATCTAGCGGTGTAAAGGTATATGACCATCCAGTGAACATCAGTTTCTGTTCCTCTTTCTGTACCTCTGATTTCGTTTTAACTCCTACAGTGGCCGATTAAGTCCAAGATTATCCCCAAAACAATAGCCATAACAATAGCAATCCCCCTCTTCACATTCGACACGGTGCCATCGAGTGTTAAAACGCGAAAGGCGAAGCTTGAATTTACGGGTATGTCCCTCTTTGGCTAATGTACTTTCAAGTTGGAGGAGCAACATCTCGACCAGCATTCGAACCCCTCACCCGTATGTATTTTCAATGGCATATTATAAACTTACGAGAATACTTTATTACTTGAAAGAAGTAAATATACATTAATGAGCACATATATTTTTGAAAGAACTAAGTGTTTTTAGCTAAGAGTAAACTAAAAAAGTTACACAGTGCAGCTTTAAAAATAACTGAGTTCAGTTCAAAATACCTTACATTGGGTGTCTTTGCCAACCTCTGTGAAAAAAAAACAACAAATATGATATTTCATGCCTCTTGCCACTATATGGCCTTACCCTGAAGATCCACTTTTGCAACATGACTGATTGTGACGCTTCCCGCCATTTGTGCGTTCAAATCGGTTCGATGTGCCGTGAGCGTCTCGGCTGCGTGGCGTGTCCGTTTTTATCTCGGCTCCCATGTTAACCGGTTAGAGCTTGCACACTGCCTGCGTGACACGCGGAAAACGGGTGCATGCTTGAAATAGAAGAGATGCCTATGTTTCACGCGACACGCGAGCGTGTTGGAAGCGTTTCCAGGCACAATAGAATAGGAAAAGATGTATACATATTAATAAATGACAGTTTCATGTTTGAAAGTCTGTAGGTTAACATAAATTCAGATATAGGCCTAATTGTAATAATAAAAAACAACATAATTATCGATTTTGAAACCTGCCAATACAGAACGAAATATTCTGTAGCCTATTTTGCCATCAATACCATAGATATGTATGGTCAATAGGCTACTGCCGACGTTGTCTTTGCTGTATCAATAGGCAATATATTTATATTTAACATGAAGTATAGGGCTTCCCTGTACATCAATAGCCGCAGCAGCGCCGCGTCAGACACGCTTCTCGTGTGCAAAGACAGAGAAAACGCCACGGAGCCGCCCAGCGGCTGACACGCAACAGAAGTGTTGCACGGACAAGTGGATCTGCACCCGCTGGGTCCTAAAGTCAGTTCATTTAGGTAACCATTCAGATTCACATGTAGACATTATAAGATAATGTTTTCTGGTAAATTTTAGCATTTTGAGATAGAATTTGAGCATTTTGGTGTAGTGAAGCATTCTATTCATTCCCAAGGGGGTCAAATTGACTCGTGGGGGAAGGATTTGTTACTTTTTAACCACAAAACTCCTTGAATCTATTATTTTTTTTGTGTGTATTTGTGGTTCAAGTATAACAAAAGTCCTAGGGTATTGGAGCACGCCAATGAGCAATCAAAATGCGTTCTGTTTGATCACCCGCTTATGCCTTTCACTCGGATATCAAAAATGCTGTCAAATTGAACAGAGAGTGAAACTAAAGTGCATGTCGGCGAATGAAGACAACGGGGCAGCTCATTTCTGACAACTGACATCACAGAATTTGCCAGTATTTTGGTGCTGATGTGTGATTGGTCTCTTACTGGTTAAATCCAGAACGCCGTTGCGTGTGTGAACAGCATATTTGTGTATTTACCGGTGTGAAATTGACTATTTACACGAGAGAGCTTCAGGTGATGGATTGGCACACATGGTTGTTATGCTAATATCCTAAGAACATGCCAACAATATTCAAATTATCCTTTGGGTGTGATTCTGATCTAAAAGGGAGAATATTAGAAACGTGTCAGTGATGACAGGCACCGCAAAGTAATATTCTGCTGGACCTTGAGGACGGAGGAGATTTATAGGGATGGAGAAAAAAGATTTCGGTTCAGGCCTCGAGTGGCAAAGCTGCTTCGAAACATGAATTTAATTGAAGAAGCATCGGCTGCACAATGATATCAGATAATTAAATCAAGAAACAATTGTGCTTTATGTCTTCTTAAAATCTCTGACTTAACATGTGAAATCTGAAACCATCACTCGAGGAGACGAAAAGCCCCGCAAAAAAAGAAAAAGAAAAAACCTTTTTAATTCCCACGGATAACTTAGCATCAGAGGAACCGGAGAGCTTGTCGTCATGAAGGGCGAGATTAGCAATTATTCTTCATTCCGAGAGCTCTTCACCATCGCCGGTTATGTATAACAAAGGCTCTCGAAGTTTGCACTTTGCCTCTGAATAGGTATAAAATCCCTTTTTTCTATTAAATTGAAATCTCTCCCCTGACATAACAGATATGGCATCTGAAAACTTAATAAGTCATTTTCACAGCTCATCAGCCATTCCTGTTCCAGAAGCTCCGTCCTAGCGCCGTGGACATCGCAAGCCTCAGAGGCCAGGAGGATAATGTACTTTCTGTCAAATCGTGACACTTGATTGACATGCTGAGACAGGTATTAGGCCTCATTTTCTCCCCGTACATCCCTGAGTTAATAACTCTAGATGGCTGTGAGGAAAAAGAGGATGAAAATAGATTTGTTTGGATGAGTGTTTACTCCCCTGGATGCTTTAGAAACAAAGCTCTTAACAACATCACATCAACGCCGAATCTGATACGTTTGACGGCATGAAGTGGAATATCTGACCTCAATCTTAGCGACAGTCACACTTTTACAGAACGGATGAAGAATTTTATGAATAAAACTCTCCATAAAAAACACTACATATACTCGTGGTCATGATCGTAATGTTAATTTGAATCCTTGGTTCTTTGTTTTTAGTATGAAAACACTCCCAACTATAAGCACACTCCTATTGAGCCATGCACAAAGAAAACAGCCTCGTTTCTTTCAGATCCTCGTAGCTCTCGTTCAGCATTCACTCCGTTCTCTTCTGTCAAGAGGGCACGTCAGTCTTTCCCATGATGCACTGCAGTCACAAATTTGCATTAACTACTGTAACGCTGTGTGACAGTACGGATCATGTGTTGAGAACTGACATGCTTGATCACTCAAAATGGTGTAATGAGGGTATATTTCAACCAAAAATAAAAAGTATGTCATCATTTACTCACCTTCCTGTTGTTCCAAGCATGTATGACTTTTTTTCTTGTTTAACAAAAAGTATATATTTTTAGTGCAGTCAAAATTAGCACGTCAGTGCACGTGATAATTTTTTTTTAGTTTAAAGCATTCAAAAAATATAACGCAATTAAGACAGCATCCGTTTTTTCTATCATCCTTTGGTAGGCGTTATATTATACGATCACGCTCTTATGGACCCTTCACACACACTGTGATGACGCATTTTAACGGGCATAAATATCGTAAATCCTGAATTTTATATATTTTTTTCTTTTTTTATATGTACATTTATAACATAAATGGTTTGTATTATATTACTTTTGCATCAAATTACAAAAAAATTAAAAATAAATCACTGCTACTGTGAGGGTGTTTCTAATACAGCGTCTGGGAGTGATGGTTAAAATAACATCTTTCTCTCTTTCCACTGCCATTATCAATCTCACTCTAATTTTCCCCTCTTTTTGAAAGTTGTGTTATCACTAATGTTGTGTTTTTCTTTTTGCTATTTGAGCAAATGGGGACACAAAAACTGCATATGTTTTTAATCGCGATTAATCGCACGTCGAGTGTACAGTTGAGCTTCTATTTATGTGTATAATCTGTTTATTATATAAAGCAATCCAGTCTCTTCAGCAAGTTTGGACCAAGCCACTTGAATACATATGGATTAGTTTTACTCATCTCTTTATGAATCTTTTTAAGCATCTGTGTGGTATAGTTGCATGAACAGATATTTATAATTTATGTTTTGAAGATGAACAAAAGTCTTACGCATTTGGAAAAACATGAGGGTGAATAATTATTTTTCTTTTCTTTTGTGAACTAAACCTTTAAAATAAATAAAAATAATAATATCAAATTTCTTTCATGAGATTTCTTTCAATCTTAAAAATCTGATTTTTTTGTTAGCTACACATACGTTTTATGTTTTATGCACCGTAAAACATTATTTAAAAAAAAAAAAAAAAGTTACCTGGTTAAAATTTTGAGTTAATACAATGAACATTTTTTTGAGATGCGACAACCTTTATTAAAATATTATTAAAGGATTTTGTAAGCATATTGGGTAATTGTGTGTGTTTAATTTATAATGATGCAGTGAAACATGCCAAATTGTGCTATTGATCAATATTTTATGTGGTTCAGATACAATAATATTTTGAGTTTCTATTTGTTAGACAAATTTCCTTCATTGTATCAACTCAATTTTTTATTTCAATAAACTCACAATTTTAAGGCAACCAGGTTACTTACTTTTTTAGTTAAACCAACAAAAAAAAAAAATTACAGTGTGGGGACATCCCATAGAAAACTATTTTTATACTGTACAATCTGTATAAGCCTACCCATCACAGAAAACGTTCTGCATTTATAATTTATAATACAATTTATAAGCTGTTTTCCTCATGGGGACCAATATAATTGTCAAGGATTTCAGATATTGCCCTCTTTGTGGAGATATTTTGTCTCCATAATGTAGGATTTACCTGAACCGCGCACACACACACACACACACACACACACACACACACACACACACACACACACACACACACGCGCAGTTCTTATGATGACAGGATATGTAGCATTAGAATCAAATGTACATTTTTATTATAAGCAAACTATTGCCCTTACCTCCACACCTGCCATTATGACTTGTTTGGTTTCTTCTCTGCTACCAAAAAAGCATACTGACTCCAAACAGCTTGCTATTTCTACTAAAATCTAATGCATAAAGCGGTCTGAAAGAGTCTCATTTATAATCACTCTCCCTTGTGTCTTTATTATAGTCCACTGGAGGCAAGGTTTGAACAATCTGACGGATATGAGATTATTCACAGATTTATCAATTCATACGCTCTGCTCTGTTCATTCCTGGCCCACCTATTAACGCTCTATTAGTGTCTTGCCCTGCAAACTCTAAAAAAACATGGCATAGCATAACAAATGAAAATAGTAAATGAAATGCAGCACTCAGGGCAAATATGATAATCCAGACTTGGCTGAAACTCTGTCCTGTTGGAAAGTGGCCACTGGTTTTCAGGTCGTGAGTGGTGTAGAAGCTGACAAGGTTTTAAAAAGAAGGCGGGAAGGTATATAGCTGGTAATTAATCCAGAAAACCCTGCTAAGTTTCAGCACAGCTGTAAAAAGTATGTGGAATACCTGTATATGGTGTAAAAAAAAAATTCCTTATGATTATTTATTATAAATATTTAATATAAAAAATATTTAAAAGCCTGTCATGCATGCACTGACTTGAATATGCATTGCCTTTTTCTATGATGGGCAGGTTTTTATTTAATTAACATGAAAAAGGAAATGATGTCATAGATAGGACCCCTGCAGACCGTTATGTGTAAAAGTCAATAAGATAGCAGATAATTTGATCCTCATTATGACACGGCAAAGTTATGGTTGCGATATCGTGCTGTGACTCCCCAAAAACAATGATATTTATGAATGAATAATTCAGTGCTAATGTACTTATGACAGTCAGGTTCTGTGTGCATTGGTTTTCAGTCGTCACCTGTTCCTTTGTTCCGTATTCCCGCCGCATCAGTCACCATGGACATGAACGATCATCACAGCTGTTTTGTCTTTGTGTTAATCATCTCCATGTATTTAGATCCTGCTTGTGTTCTGTCACGTGCCCGGTAAGGTTTGTGTTATGTTCCACTATGTTTCACATGTTGGCTTGGAATCATTCTAATAAACCCTGTGTATTATATTTATCTTCATTGGATCCTAAGTATACCAGTACTATATATGCTACTGTTCAAAAGTTTAGGACCAGTGTACAGATTTTTTTTAAAAAAACACTCACTGCTCTTGAACGTTAAAAAGATATGTAGACTATCTGCAGTGATATTTATCTGAAAACTATTAGAGCTGCCTGAAGAGCACGGTTTATTTCATTTTCACCTAAAGGATTATTAGGAACACCTGCTCAATTTCTCATTAATGCAATTATCTAATCAGCCAATCACATGGCAGTTGCTTCAACGCATTTAGGGGTGTGGCCCTGGTCAAGACAATCTCCTGAACTCCAAACTGAATGTCAGAATGGGAAAGAAAGGTGATTTAAGCAATTTTAAGCGTGGCATGGTTGTTGGTTCCAGACAGGCCGGTCTGAGTATTTCACAATCTGCTCAATTACTGGGATTTTCACACACAGCCATTTCTAGGGTTTACAAAGAATGGTGTGAAAAGGGAAAAACATCCAGTATGCGGCAGTCCTGTGGGCGAAAATCTGAATTTGGCGTAAACAGAATGAGAACATGGACCCATCATGCCTTGTTACCACTGTGCAGGCTGCTGGTGGTGGTGGTGTAATGGTGTGGGGGATTGTGAATTTTCACTAGTATCTGATTTTGGTGTCATAACTGCCTGTTTTTGTGTTAAGGCTGCTAAAAAAATACTTTTGGCGGGTACATTTTCTTAAGTCACCAGCAATTGGCAGGTGTGGCAAAGTAAATTTTCGTCCCTGTGTAAATGTATTCAAGTTGCACCTTTTTAAGCCAATTTCCCCCTCTTTTTTCTTATATCTGTATGTCATTTACCCATCTTCTAGCTCTCCTGCTAGGCCATATAATAGGCCATCAGTAAGCATTCACAACACTGAGGATGTACATAACAATGCTCTATCTGTGCACTGGTACTTTAGAGAGTCCTGCTGCTAGTTGTGGTGGGGGTGTTGAGGAAGAGGACTGCATAAGCAGAACTCCTTCTGCCACTTGACCCAGCAGGTAGAAATCGCTAAGGTACATTCTCCCATTCAGTGGTCTACATCCATCTCCCATCCCCAGGGTTCCTATCTCGCACTCTGACTCCAGCTCAAATCCCGCTAATGCTCCGAGCTCTAAATGTTTATTCTCATTTTCCAGGTTATTTGTCGTGTCAATTTATGAGGGATGTCGGCGAATGGAGCCTGTCATTTCCTTTGGCTCATACGAGTGCGGTTGTGAAACTGTGCCAGTATTAGAGTTCCGCTCATGGTTGGCCAAATCCGACCGCTCTTTGCTCACATTTTACGAAGGAAAATCAATTTCTGAGCGTTACCAAATTCAAAAATTAGCATTCTCTCTCTACCTTTCCTGAAATTCGCTCTTTCTTTCTGTGCCGTGTTAATTATGCCAAGACTTCGAGCCCCACTGTTGCTCGTTCTATCTGGACCGGTAGAAAAGTGGATGGCTGTCAGCAAAGCTTGACTGTTATTTCAAGCACAAGTCAACACACTTTATTTTCCTGTTGACACAACCCTGCCAATAAGTTCTAGCTTGGAGGACTGAGAATCTTACACTTTCCTCCTTTCTGTTTCATTCTTTCATCAGTTTTTCCCGCTGTGATTAAGCTCATCTCACAGAAAGCGCCAGACAGTCCTACAAAAATCATGGTTCAATGCTCACTACTGTAAACCCTAACACTCAAAATAATTCATAGTTTTGAGTAGAGCCAACTCAAACACATTAGTTCAAACAAACACACGTTTAATAGTATATAACTCTTTCTTTTTCTTTTGAGTTCACAGAACTGACACATTTTAAGTTACGTTTCATTGTTTTGAATTTGATGAACTTCTTTTAGTTAAGATACTGAAACTTGGCTGGGATTTTTATTTCCCAGCATGCTTTACCATGACACTCAAAGGGGACAGTAAATTCCCAAATTAAGTGTTATATAATGTTTTTGTGCAAAATTAGTGTTAAGTGGGAGATTTAGTAGTGTTTGATGTTTTGTTATGCTAGTTTAGAAGAGTTTGATGGTTTTTCTAGGGTTACCATCAGTGGAGAATGAGCTTAATTTAAGAACAGATTTATGTTGAATGTTTTATATAGCTGTACGCATTCAGCAAGTGCTATGCTAATGCTATCAAATCATTGTATTACCAATTAGCAAGGTGACTTATTGAATTAGCTATTTAAAACTATAGTCAAGTTTCAGTCAATTTGAGATTAGATTATATTTTTAAATTAAATTTATGAATTAGCTTACTGAAATAATTTGTGTTCAGATCAATTAAAATTTATGATAACAAAATACAAATGTGCAAGGTCTGCTGACTTAAACGTTAAACATCGTAACTTGAGGCAACTGATTGCCAATTTATTTTAGTTTTTTAGTTTTGCCAAATTATTTGGGTTTACAGTGGATATTGGCCGTTTATTAGTATTACTAACTTTTATTAGTAACTTACTAACAATTAATAGCAGTGAATTAGGTGTTTATTGAGGAAAATATTGTAGTTAATAGTGAATATGTTCCCCAGTGTTACGAATTATTGTTTGCTTCTTGTTCAGTTTAACTAATTTAAATTAGCTAAAGTAACCCAATTATTTAACATTTTCTCACAACATAATTGAATTATGTTCAACCAACCGTATATATTTAAAACTGAGGTTTACTTAATTCATTTGGTTTAAAACTACATGAATCATTTTTGTTGTCATAACTATCTGGCCAGTGGATCCGTATAGTTCCCAGCATGCTTTGCAATGGACTGCGTTGGGAGAGTAAGTTTAGGGCTTAAAGTTTTATTTTATATGTTTTTGAGTAAAGGGAAAGATGTTGTTAATGTTAGTGTGTAATTTTAGTTATTTAGAGGCGTTTCATGTTTCTGAAATATTGTGGTTACCATTATATGCAGACGAGTGGCACCTGTGTATAAGCTGTGGGCACAGAAGTCTTCTATAAATTGTTCATATATATATATATATATATATATATATATATATATATATATATATATATATATATATATATATATATATATATATATATATATATATATATATATATATATATATATAATATATGGGTGTGTGTGTGTGTGTGTGTGTGTGTGCGCGTGTGTGTGTGTGTGTGTGTGTGTGTGTGTGTGTGTAATGAGGAAAGAAAAAGCTTATCATTTATTTTCCAATTTAATATTTTAATTTAGTTTGACAAGTATAAAAGTCATTTTATAAATGTATCGATTTTATTTAAAACGTATTTGATTGAATTGAGTTGGGCCATGCAATTCAATTACATTAAATTTATTTTTATGACATATTTATTGGATGGAAATCCTGTCCTCAATTAAATTGAGTTTGTCCTATGAGGTTTTTATACATTATACCCATGATGGAGTGAAATCCCTTATTAACATATACGCACCTAAAGTTAGAGTCGAGAATGACAAAAAACATGTTTTATTAAGCTAGATGTGGATTGTTTATTTGTTTATTTGTTTGTTTGATAAGAAATCTGGATTCAGCAATAGAACTTATATTAGTTTTGAAACTGTATTGAAGTTCTCTTGCCTCAGGTGATTAGTGATCTCATTATAGTGTTGGAGAAGATAATCATTAACCTTTGCGAGCTCTGAAACCCTTTCCCAACCTGACTATCCCATTGTAGCTATGCAATAATCACCTCCTTTAATTAGCCCATAGTAGCACCTTTCCCAGAAGAGCAGCGAGTCATTTAAGAAAATCACCCACATGAATCAATTATCGGCCACTACAAGCCCAGTGGACAATGAACTGTTTGCACAAATGAAGTATATTGTTTGTGCAATAAAACAGTTGCAGGAGCCCAATATTGTGTTTGTGCCTGAGAGGCTTTGTAATTACTGGAAGCTTTTACCCATGTAGAAAATAATTGTGTAAACTTGAAGATCACTGTCCTACTTTCACAAGAATTCTGATGAATTAATATCTCTAATGTTCGTGATCCTAAAGAAAACAAGCAGTCCGGGTGGAATTGTCCTCATGGGGGTCTGATGGAGTCTTGTTTCCATTCAATCTGTGGCTTCATTGTTTGAATATGAAAACTCTTATCCGCACCAAGGCTGCATTTATTTTGACGAAATAAAATAACTGGTTTCTATTTCAATATTTAAACATTTAATTAATTTCTGGAATGTCGAAGCTGATTTTTAGCATCCTTACTCCAGACTTCGGTGTCACATGATCCTTCAGAAATCATTCTGGTAATATCGTGATTTAGTGATAATTATCAGTGTTAAAAACCATTGCGCTACTTACAGTAAAATCTTGTATGAGTAGAGGGTTCGAAACAGTATTTATTTTAAATAGAATATTTTGTAAAATTATACTGGTCTTTACTTTCTAATTTCATGTAATTGAAGCTGAATAAAAGTATTCATTTCTTTGAAGAAAAAAAATCTTACTGACTTACTTTTGAATAGTAGTATATGTACACTATATTGCCAAAATTTTGGGGATGCCTTTACATGCACATAAACTTTAATGACATCCCATTCTTAATCTGTAGGGTTTAATATGGAGTTGTCCCCCCCTCTGCAGCTATAAAAGCTTCAACTCTTCTGGGAAGGCTTTCCACAAGGTTCAGGAGTGTGTTTATGGGCATTTTTGATCCTTCTTCTAGAAGCGCATTTGTGAGCTCAGGCACTGATGTTGGATGAGAAGGCCTGGCTCTCAGTCTCCGCTCTAATTCATCCCAAAGGTGTTCAATCGGGTTGAGCTCAGGACTCTGAGCAGGCCAGTCAAGTTCCTCCACACCAAACTCACTCATCCATGTCTTTATGGGCCGATGCTTAGTGCACTGGTGCGCAGTCATGTTGGAACAGGATGGGTCCATCCCCAATCTTTTCCCACAAAGTTGGGACCATGAAATTGTCCAAAATGTTTTGGTATGCTGAAGCATTAAGAGTTTCTTTCACTGGAACTAAGGGGCCAAGCCCAACCCCTGACACACACTTGGCACAGTGCAGTCAGGTAAGTACCTTTCTCCTGCCAAACACCAAACCCAGACTTGTCCATCGGATTGCCAGACCGAGAAGCGTGTTTGGTCACTCCAGAAAACACATCTCTTCTGCTCTAGAGTCCAGTGGCGGCTGCTTTACTCCACTGCATCCGACGCTTTGCATTGCTCTTGGTGATGTAAGGCTTGGATGAGCTGCTCGGCCATGGAAACCCATTCCATGAAGCTCTCTACACACTGTTCTTAAGCTAATCGGCCACGCAATGTTTGGAGGTCTGTAGCTATTCACTCTACAGAAAGTTTGTTGATTTCTGCGCACTGTGCGCCTCAGCATGCGCTGACCCCGCTCTGTGATTTTGCGTAGCCGACCACTCGTGGCTGAGTTGCTGTTGTTCCCAATTGCTTCCACTTTGTTATAATCCCACTAACAGTTGACTGTGGAATATTTAATAGTGAGGAAATGTCACGAATGGATTGATTGTGGCAACCTCAAGTACCACGCTTGAGTTCACTGAGCTCCTGAGAGCGATCCATTCTTTCACAAATGTGTGTAGAAGCGTCTGCATGCCTAGTGCTTGATTTATACACCTGTGGCCATGAAGTGATTGGAACACCTGAATTCAATAATTTGGAGGGGTGTTCCAATACTTTTGGCAATAAAATAATAGCGGTGTCTCATTTCGTTAAATTTCGAAGGCTGTGTCCTCCGGAGGACATGTCCTGTGTAGGATGCAGTATACGGAGTGTCCTCAATCAGAATTAAACGAGACGTCCTTTGTAGGACACACAGGCAGGAAGTATCACGTTGCTATGCCAACAAGTTCAGCCTCCTTGCGCTCTCACGCCAGTTTATATGAATGAAAATTATTTATAACTTGAAAATGACTATGAAATGTTTCTTGTCTTGACAGCAATTTACTGTTCTAAACGTTTAAAATGCACTAAAGCGTTGTAATCCTGTTAACCACAACTATCTGTTTGCGGTAATAGAGCTTTAAAAAAAAAAAAAAAAAAAAAAAAGCTTGAACTACTTATTTTAAACACCACACCTACGCTCGCATGTATATCTGGCAGTGGTGCCGTTTTTTCATATAATATAAAAAATATATATGACGGTTGTTAACGGAGACACAAAGAATTGTGGGTTATCTCCAGCCGTGAAGGCTACACCTCATGCACACTCCGAAATCCTGTGAAAGAAGGACGCATTCGAAGGTCGCATTTGGAGAGTCCTACTCACTTTTTTGAAATGAGACGGCCTTATGACGTATGCACCCTTCAAATGCGACCTCCGGAGGACGCAGCTTTCTGAAATGAGACACAGCTAGAATGAAACACATTTAGGTTATGTATATTCAACTTTTTACAGAAGATATTGCTGATATTAATGGAATATTTTAACAGTTTATGTTATATAGCTTTTTCTTTTTTATCTTCTACCTACAAGCTGCCTCTCTCAGTGATGAAGTTAGGATGCAACTTGTTTAATGTGAATGTTTTCAAACATTTCTATGATATATATAATTTCTGTGATGTTACCGCACAGGAATTACAGAGCTGTGGCTTCAGTCAGGAATTAAATTACTACATGACCCTGGTGTTTATAAAAACTAATATGTGTAATATGGGCCTGTAAATTCTAATATGTGGTTATTAAAAAACACAGACTTTCCACTGCAATAAAATCACTGACTTTCCCCATCACATCTTAGTGTACAGTAATTACACTCCAAATGGGGCTTAAAGGGTTAGTTCACCCAAAAATCTAGAAACACAGTTTAAGATATTTTATATTTAGTCCGAGAGCGTATCCAAGTGTATGCACACTATACTGTCCATGTCCAGAAAGGGAAAAAATACACTGATTCCTAACCGTTTGAATCTTTATTTGAGGATTGAAAACAAACGCGGAAGCGTAGACAATGCTGAATAAAGTCGTAGTTTTTGTTATTTTTGGACCAAAATGTATTTTCGATGCTTCAAGAGATTATAACTAACCCACTGATGTCACATATGGACTACTTTGATGATGTTTTTATTCCTTTTCTGGACATGGACAGTATAGTGTGCATACACTTGCATACGCTGTCAGACTAACTATAAAATATCTTAAACTGTGTGTGAAGATGAACGGAGGTCTTACGGGTGTGGAACGACATTAGAGTGAGTCATTCTTGACATAAATTTCATATTTGCGTGAACTAACTCTTTAAGGTGGATTTTTAGCATGATAGTAACAATGAAAAATATTAAACTGCTAAAAAATGCAACACGCTCTCATGGTCATGCGTATAAATAGTACGAGTTTGCAATCTCGTGGAATGTATACGGCAAAATGAGTTTTGCCGTGCGTATGGTACGCGGTTTTTTGCGTTCATATGATACGCACTTTATGGCGTATATATGACACGCTCTTGGGTAGGTTTAGGGTGGTGGGGTGGGGGGTTCGTATGTATAATACGCCATAAAGTGCGTATCATATGCACGCGAAAAACCGCGTACCATAAGCACGCCAAAACTCATTTTGGCGTATGCATTCCACGAGATTGCAAACTTGTACTATTGATACGCATTTTCGTGAGATCCGTCTCAAAAAATGACATTCCATGGAACACAAAAATATGTTCAATATGATCTTTTCGAGACAATGAATTTAAAAGGGGATCAGCTGCAGTCCTTATATAGAAAAGAGCAGCTGGAACATTCTATTTAACATCTCCTTTTATTCCCAAGTGAACGAAAAACACTGCAGGTGTTTTTCAGTGTTTCACCAACTGCCTGATCTTGTTGTGTTCTCCGTTGCATGGGATAGCAAGCTGAATGGGAATTCTCAGTCTCTCCCTTCAGTTTTCTCTCACTTTCTCTCTCTGTGCTTGTGTGGAGGGTTTGGTGTTAAAGTGAACAGCATGGGACTGGCATGCGTTGGAGTCTCTGTATCTGACCGTAGATTGATTCTGACACATTCTTTACCAACTATCTCCCTGTGATAGAAACCAATGAATAAAAATCAGAAGCTATTTGTTGGCTGGTGAAGAGCCATATGTGAGATGGAGGGTCTCCTTTAATCCATGTAATAGGTTATTGACTTTGACCCTTTGAGAGCTGGGTATGAGCTATTAGGTCGGATTTAACTTACATTACCGTTTAGCCTGTGGGATTATCAAACTTCTCTTTATTTCTGCTCTCGCTTACTGTGGTTCACCCCCAGAACGCTTTAAAGAGATGTCGCTGAATGTACTTTCAAAGATGCGGTTTCACTCTTAGACTACTTTTGTAGTCTGCAGTTAATGAGAGAGAGAGCCCAGAAAGTTCACGGGGGTTACGTGCTAAAACGCTGTTCAGTTGGGTCCCTTTGAATACCACATTAAATGGCATTTCCGAGCCTAGTTTATATGCTGCTGTTTATTAAAGGGACGTCACGCATTAGAATATAATCATCATACAGATTAGAATATAATCCCTGATCATGTTTCTCAATCTGTTCAAGCTGACAAAAAAGATTATTAGAAAGCATTGGCATTACAGAGTAATGAAGACAGATGCCTGATGATGATAATCAAAGGCGTGTGCCATTGGGTGGTTAACTCATGTTAGGAAAATCGGATTGTTTGGGTTTCTTTTGTTATGATATTAATATGATTTGTGATGATGGTATTTTTTCAGTCTAGGTCAAACATAACATCCCAGTGTTTGGGTATTTTTTTTGTTACCCCAATGCTATCTCACAATCAATTCGTATGCATTTAATGAGGTGGCTAATTTGTACAATTTGTCTAAACCCCAGTGACGGGTAGGTTTAGGTGCAGGGTTAGGGGGAGGTCATTCGTACAAATTCATACGAATTAGGCAACTGGTCAAATATTTAAAATATATCAAATAACGAGTGAGGTCATACAAATTCTTACGTACTAGCCTCCTCATAAAATATGTAAGAATAACTGTGAGATCGGGTGGGTTACCCAGCTCCTGGGTCTGACGTTGCAGTGCAAACAGGACATCGAAGACGGACGAAATTTGGAATTACTTCTAAACGTTTACTTCCAATATTTATTTCATGAGCTTATATATTGGCAATATTTATTACAAACTATATAAAATATGCTATACTGTAAATTGGGCAAGCCAGTGGTTTTGTCAAGTATTTTAAAAAAGTTCATCCGTAAACATTAATTTATGTATGAAGTAAAAAATAATAAAAAATCTAGTATTATAGTAAAAATGATTCAGCTATACATGGGTTAAATAAACCGCCCAATTTGCTGGGTAAAATTAATGTGTTCTGTCCTATGTTTACCCAGCCCTTGGGTTGTTTTTAACCCAGTGTTTTGTGGAGTGTAAAATTGCTTTTTTAATAGATAGAAAATATCGTTCAACATTTAACAAACAAAATATCAGGACTGTCCTCGTTGTGAAAAGCCGGCCTGAAGTAACAATTTGAGTGCACTAGTGTTCATGTTTAGTCACTCAGCTGTACATTAGTGAGATGTTAAGGAACGAGTCTATTCCTGACATTCTGACTAGCATGTGATGTTTTTAGCTAGTCACCGATTTGCTGACTAATTCTGCATTCTTACAACATATACCGCTGATTATTCAGAGAAAAGGCCAAACAGATGAATCACAATAGGTTAGCTTTAAAAACGACACAATCCAACGATTCCACAGTGACTCATTGTCTAAGATTGGTTTGTGTAGCTTGCTGCCTCATGTAAAAGAGAAACTTAATCATTAAACTATAGAGCGAAGCCGTGTGAATTGTACTACAGCCCATTCTCTCGCTCTATGAGGCAGGAGTGATAAAAGCTTTGTCGAGACTTGAAATGCATGTTTGGAAATTCATCTTCGGGCAGCCATTACACCGTCATTATCGAGTTTTGAGCGCGCTTTAAGATTGTCTTGATTGCCACAGTCAAAATCCCATGTCAAAGTTTGTTTTAATTACACTTAAACAGGTGTTGCTAAGCAAGAGACAGATAACGGAATCATCAGCTGCATTTGCAAAACAATGAGCGTGAAGCAACAGACTTGGCTGTCATTTAAAATGACTTTGCATAATTATGCATCTATTGAATAACTTTGCATAATAATTCAGGTGTAAATGCTCCCCATGAGAATCTAAAGCATGGATCATAAACCTGAAAAACGTGTGGGTTTGCGTGTAATTGCTGTCCGTTCTCTTTAACCTGTGGCAGTGACAGGTCAAAAGTATTCAGACGGTTAAAGACACCTATGCACAGTATTAACTCAACACACTCAAATTGACAGGAAAAAAGATAACAAACCATAATATTAAAGGGGTCATGAACTGCAGTGGATATTGTTTTACTTTTTCCTTGGATGTACTTTTTGTATGAGTTTTACATCAAAAAGGTCATAATTTTGAAATGAAAGGCATTTTTCCTACCCTGATATAAGCTTCTGATTTAAACTCTTTGTTTGAAGGGGCGTGTCTGCTGTGAGACTTCAGTGTAAACGCCCACTGCTGTGATTGGCTGCTGTGAGACTTCAGTGTAAACGGCCACTGCTGTGATTGGCTGCTGTGAGACTTCAGTGTAAACGCCCACTGCTGTGATTGGCTGCTGTGAGACTTCAGTGTAAACGCCCACTGCTGTGATTGGCTGCTGTGAGACTTCAGCTCACAAGCTCTCAAGGTTAACTAATCATAAAAGTGTTGATTATAGCATTTCATTTATATTTATGGCATTATATTCAGATTGTGGTATGAAAGGTTGCAGTGATGATCGTTGTAGTCGATCACAGACATGTTGAGCTCATGAATGCTGTGATCTCATCATTACAACTTGATTTCTGAACACTAACGAATGCTTTCATCATAAATAACAGTGCAAACACAATGGACATAAGAGATTCATTCATTATTACGGGAGTTTTGTCACGAGTCCGGAACTCAGTCTCTGATAAACTTGCGCTATTTCATTGACAATAACATTAGTATTTTCATCCTGCTTAGATACATAAAGGGGGTCAAATTGACCCATATTCAATAGTAAATGAATATGGGTCAGTTTGACCCCCTTTATGTGTTCTTTGGGTAGTGATACAAAAATATGTTTCCCTGACCAAGAAATTTGAAAATGACATTGATGTAGGTCACAAAGGTTTTTTTTGAAGACTTAATGAAATATCAACTAAATAAATGTTTTCATTGATAAAATAATTTATAAAATCACAGCATGTTTGGTAAATGTGACCCGCTTTAATTAAAGAGGGTTAAACACAGTGGTAAAAGCCATCATTTATTCACCCTCATGTCGTTCCAGACCTGCAGGACTTTTCATCTGTGCAAGGCAAATAAAGATACTTTGAAGAACGATGGGGTCCAAACAATATTGGTCTGGAAAAGAATGAGGGGGATTATATGGGCAAAAATTTATGCAAAAATAATTATCGATCCAATATGTGTTTTTGCTGTTTACACACAACAAGATCTGATCTGTGGAAGACACAAAACGAATAAAAAGATAATTGTGACTATTTTCATAAGTGTTGATTTGTTGCTCACAAATTGTTGCTTTCATAATAAAAACACTTTGTATCACAATATGACTTTCTTTTTCATTATTTACTTCGTCTCACAGTTACCTACTTTATTTTACTCTGAGGCTTCTGTAGTGATCTGTGCCAAAAGAAAATCTGTAAATGCATCCGGTGAGACTAACTCAGCAGGCTCTGTTCATTGTGAAGGATCTAATTAGTGAAAACGTGCATCAGCTCAAAGTCAAATGAAACATATTTCCCCCTCTTCTCAAACGCGGCGCGGCAGCGAGTCTGTGATGACCCTGTGGTCAGTAGGTCTGCTCTTCTCTCCTCTGGTTTTTGGCAGACCCAGGGGGACCCGTGGGCTGAGGCGAGGTGTTCCAACCCCCTTCTGCCATGTCAATTCCAGCCTCTAGCCCCGGCCGACCACTCAGAGCCCCGTGTTTGTCCGGGTGCCAACTTCTGAAGGTAAACAACATGCACAAGGGCGCAGAGGTCAGGCTGCCGGACCGTCTGGACAGAGGCGGCTTTTCCCCTAAAGACAGATCCTGTCAGGGGCTGAGGCTGGCCTGTCTGTAGCCCGCAGAGCTTCGAAACCCGCCTGTCACTGTGGCTGACATCACGTCAAGCACTGGGCCTGCGGTTGTCATGGCGTAGTGCTGCTTTCTGTCTCAGCCGCACATCTTAGAATTCAATGGTCGTATCCATGTGTGTGTGAGGCTGGAAGATCTCGCTGCAATTTAAAGGCTTGCTGTCAGTGAACCTGGCGTAAATGCTGAACAGGCAGAGGCTTGAATACTAAGGCTGCCTACATATGTGTATAAACAACGACAAGAGGGTGTAAATGAATAAATGACGCCTGACCTTCTGGAAAATATAGCAGAAGGCCCGTAGCTGTCTTTTGAGGTATGATTGCTGCTTTCTTCAAACTGGTTATTATCTGACAACAAGATGGCTAAGGTGGTCAAGCTGGTTTGTGAAACATAATGGATGATCGACCAGCAAACACCCAGGTGAAAACCAGAACCAAAATGTTGCAACCAGTTCTGATTCTAAGATGTTTCAGACTGTAATCTTATCTGCTACACGGTGAGTAGCCCCTTGTCCGGATATAAGCGATAGTAGGAACAAATAGAGGAAATGAGAAATGAGTTTCTAGTCAAGGTTACAATTGAAGGAGTTAGTATAATGTGAAGCAGGAAGTTCTATAGGAGAGGAATAAATAGCTAGCGACTGTTTTGCCAGACAACAAAAACAAAAAAGGCTTTAAATAGACAAATGCCATATTTTTATAAATGCATAAAAAGCTGCATGATTTTTATACTTGGTTACAGTTCTTCACAATCACCTTCCTAATATTGTGTTGCTCCACCCTTTTTCCTCCAAAACAGCCGTCGAGGCATGGACTCCACTAGACCCCTGAAGGAGTGCTGTGGTATCTGACACCAATATGTCAGCAGCAGATCCTTTAAGTCCTATAAGTTGTGAGGTGGGGCCTCCATGGATCTGACTTGTTTGTTCAGCACGTACGACAGATGCTCGATTGGATTGAGATCTGGGAAATTTGGAGGCCAAGTCAACACCTCAAACTCGTTGTTGTGCTCCTCAAACCATTCCTGACCCATTTTTGCTTTGTGGCAGGAGCATTATCCTGCTGAAAGAGCCACAGCTACTAAGGAATAGTGTGGAATACTGTCCATAAAAGGGTGAACATGGTCTGACACAATGCACCATTAACTTCTTGAGCAATTTGAGCTACAGCAGCCCGTCTGTTAGATCGAACCCCATGTGCATCAATGAGCCTTGGCCGCCCATGAGCCTGTCGTGGTTCTCCACTGTTCCTTCCTTGGAGCACTTTTGATAGATACTGACCACTGCAGACCAGGAACAGCCCACAAGAGCTGGAGATTTGGAGATGCTCTGACCCAGTCGTCTAGCCATCACAATTTAGCTCTTGTCAAATACGCTCAAATCCTTACGCTTACCCATTTTTCCTGCTTCGAGCACATCAGGTTTGAGGACAAAACGTTGACTTTCTGCCTAATATATCCCACCCACTAACAGGTGCCGTGATGAAGAAATAATCAGTGTTATTCACTTCACCTGTCATAATATTATGCCTTTTTTTTGTGAGAAACATCAAGCATGTATTGTACATTAGCTACAGTAAATGAGCACAGCTAAGATGCATACCCAAGTTGCCCTATAGTTTGCTTTTATAAATGTACACTTTTTCAGTTTGTTATGTTTCTGTTACACACACACACACACACACACACACACACACACACACACACACACACACACACACACAAAAGTAGGCTGTAATTCAAAGCATTGTTTCTAAATATATAAACAAACATCCAGAGTCATATGAAGAAAACGGTGTGTTATGTTAGTTGTGGGTTTAAATTAGTAATTTTGGTAACACATATTACCTATTAACTATGACTTTTGCCTGAATAAACTCTAATTTACTGCTTATTAATAGTCAGTAAATAGACAAACAGTAAAATAATCTTGAAAAATGATTCTACTCAAAACAATGTGATAAACAAGTTAGGTCAAAAGTAATCTAAAATCATCCAAAAGAAGTCCGATTACCATGAATATGTTTTACAATTTTTAAATAAAATTTTTGTCATGCAAGTTAAAATCGGTAACCCAGCTACAGCTATGTGTCTCTATTGTGCAGGTTTTTTTTAAATACACCACTAGCTGCACAATCCCCAAGAGCAGAATGCTTTTATATGAAGGCCACAAGATATTCACCGCAATGCAAATATCAGCAGGTGAGATAATAAACAGTTGTGAGTGAAATGCACTTCTGTGGTCACAGTTCTCCATTCACAGAATATCAAGAATTGGATTTTTCCTGCTCGAGGTCACACTCGAGCACTGGGTTACTGTCTGCTCTGTGAAAATATGTCTGCAGTGCAGTGAGTCATAGTATAATTCACCCTCTTTGACTCTCACCCCTTTGTGACTCCTCTTAGCTTATCAATTAAACCGCCACCAACGCACGGCGCTCTTCAAAGTGCTGCAGAGAGACGTTTGGACCAGCCGTGTAACTTGACATGACACCTGACGACCTGAGTGCAGACGGCGGGTACACTCGAGTGCTCGTGCACACACTTTCGCAGGGTTTGCGTCTCAATCAAACCAGGCGGAACCGAGAGCATTTTTTTGTCTGAAAGGAGATGCTGGGAATCTAAGGAGCCTGCCAGGTTCTCAAAGGTTCGGGAGAAGTCTGAGGCCTTAAGCTGATTAGAATGCTTGTGAATCAGCTTAAAACAGAAGGAGAACAAGACAAGCACTCAGGCCCGACCTCTGCTGCTCCCTCTAGCTCTGCCTTTGTCCTGAAAAGCTCCGACATGGCGAGGCGCATGTTTGTGCAAGAGCTCACGGGCTCAAGCAGGCAGCTGGGTCACAATTGATAACTTATTAAAAAAAGACTCCAAACAAGGTGAAGACATATAAAGATAGAGGGAATTCTCATTTCGTCATTAAAGCAGTGCAAGGGGGCAGATGTTTCTGCGTAGCCATGGAGGTTATTATTATGGGATCCCAGAGGAAAATATATATGTTCAGGAATTATGTTTTATATTTATCATTATTCGCTTGGTCTCAGATACTTTATAACATGTAAAATATGGATATTTTTCTCACACAGACCCATCGATTCACTTCAGAATGCCTTTATTAACCCCCAGATGGATTACTTTCATAATGGACTGATGCACTTTTTTGGGCTTCAAATTTTGACCTCCCATTTATTACCATTATAAAGCTTGGAATAACCAGGACTTTTTTTTATTATTATTATATTTAACTCCATTTGTATTCATCTGAATGTCAAGTCAGTCGTCACCTTTACTTATATAGCGCTTTTTACAATGTAAAGCTGCTTTGAAAAAATTGGCAGTGTTAACAGGAAAATAATGCAACAGAATTCGATTTGGATGTACAGACGCTCTAGTAAAAACGGTCATGTTATCCAGCTAATTTCAATAATTATCATATAGTGTCAATGCGGGCAGATTGGTAATATAGTTGAAATTTAAGTGTCCCCAACTGAGCAAGCCAAAAGCCAAAGGGGACGGTGGCAAGGAACCAAAACTCCTTCAAGACCAGAATAGAGATTAAAAAAAACCTTGGGAGAAAGCAGGATCAGTCGGGGTGCCAGTTCTCCTCTGGCTGACTAACAAACAGTGTATGATTATGATTTTGGCAACATTACAGGTCAGAAGTCATATTGGATCAATAGATATTAGTAAGATTATTCTGTTGTCATGCCAGAGATCGATTTATTGAGAATGTTGTTTAACGCTCTCTGCAGACACTTCAGGGATGCATTGGTCATGTCCAGGCGCAGGTCCAACATCTGGTCTGGATACGGCCCGGATCCGGCGGACTGCAGTTAAACTCGGGATAAACAGAGAGACTAACATTAGCGTAGATGCCATTCTTCTTATGACGTTACGAGTACATCAGGTGTTATAGAAAGTGTTCCTGGTTCCGGCAAAATGCAGCCAATCAGTTAACAATCAGTTAACTGATTTAAATAACAGAAATTGATCATGTTATATGTGTATGAAGAAGAAAGTCTTCTTATCTCCTCATGAAAGAAGAATGTCAAATATGGTACACTAGGGTAAACTACCCCTTCAAATCTTTTCAAGATTGTTGTTTGCTGTGAGATCCCACTACTGTTAAACTAAAAAAATGTGTGTTGCTATGCTAGAGTACATTTTAATATTACATGCACACACAGTCTCTTCACGCTCGTTAAGGCGATTAGATTGAACTATTCCACTGCTCTAATTCATCCTCTGTGTTTTTCATTATGTGTTTTGATAGCCAACAACATCACGACTGTCACCAGAGACCATCGACTCTAGCCCGCCCATCTGCAGGTCACAATTGCAGTGGCGCTCTGGGAGCTGGAGATGAGCTGAGCATCTCTCTCCACAACTGAAGCATTGCTGCTTTCCTGTAGGTGGTGGACCACTTGGCAGAGGATGAGAAGTGGGTTTATTTTGCCTGCAGAGGGGGATAATTAAAATGCAGGCAAGCTGCGCCTGTTTCTCTTCTTAATTTAACCATAACGCTAGATACTAAATAATAACCCATGCAGCTTTAAAGGAGGATACGTGTAACACATTCATGGCAGATTAATTAAATGTGTTTGTGGGTTGTTTTATGGCCTCCGGGGGCTTCGTGCACTTTGGCCGAACCCAGAAAAATCAAAAATTTGTACTTTGAGTGCAAGTTATCATCAGCATTTGGGCTGTTGACATGTTTGTGCTGAAGTGTGACTCGCAAAAACTAAAAACAGGAGGTGGCAAGAATTGCTAAAATTGCTTTGATGATTGTTGTACCAAAGGCAACAGCTGCTATGTGCCTTGTTTCCGCTGTTTGTCTTTGAGCTCCTGAACTTCTGTAGTTTTGTTCGGTGGAACAATCAGAGGCATTTACCTTTGCAATAGAAATGCAAAAATGTTGAAATTACGTCCGACGCAGATAGTATTTGTCATAATTATACTTGGCTATGGATATAAATTTGTACTATTTTTTCTAAAGTAACTTAAAATGTGAATTCCAATGCTTTAGTTTTAGCAGTGAAAGAGTGCGTCGTAAGATGTAAGTAGATGACAACTATTTTACAATAAAAACGTTCAGCCACCGACAGTAATATCCAGTGATGCAAACTACTCAAAAATGTTCCAATAATGAAAATATGTCATTATTTACTAAGTGATTCATGTTTGAATTTGATGTGACGAAACATTGTGTATTTTTTTACATTAGACACACATGGGGAAAATAAAGTGTGTTGGATTTACATGATTTAATGATGTACATTAGTCACATATGAATCAGTTTAGTTGAATATATTTAGTTACATGAACAAACAATTTGTTAATGTAACTTCAACATCATGGAATGAATACATTTTAAGTGACTCAATTAAGTAGTTTCAAAGTGAATTTTATACAGATCCCTGTCATAATTCATACATTCAAAGTCATATATTCATTAATTCACTTCAATTTCATATACTTCATGTTACACAGCTGAATTGTAATTCTGCACTAGCTGACAAACGTTTAGCAAGCAATAGCACACATAAGCATCTTAAATGCTAAGCATTAAAAGCTCCTTCAGCAAAGTCATTATGACTTACCGGTAGTTGTATTCGTCCACATGCTGCACTCTTCCACAATGGTAACCCACTGTAATTTAAATTGTTCTAATAATTACAACATAATTGAATATTAATAATCAAGTCTCCCCATTCCTTATCTTGTTCAAAATTCCATAAAATAACACTGTTAAATATAAAATAACAACACTGTAATAAATGCTGGGTTAAAACAACCCAAGTTGTGTTGAAATTGGACAAACCCAGAAATTGGGTTGTTTGATTGTAAATGGACGCATTCAAACAACCCAATTTCTGGTTTGTCCAATTTCAACACAACTTGGGTTGTTTTAACCCAGCATTTTTTAGAGTGAACATTTACTCTCTCTTGATTTAGCCATATGGAAAGTATGCTGGGAACTAACGAACCCTGTCCAGTTTTAGTGTGTGGTGTTCATATTCAGCCAGTGTTTGTGGGTCTGGTGGACCCGCTGCATTTTTGGGTTTTTAATTCAAAACAATCAAAATGTTATGTTAAAATACTCAACAGATGTTTACTTCATCCCAATTACAAGCAATATAAACAGCATATAGCGTTAATATTTTCTCTTTACCGTTGTTAGATCACATTTAAGAATTGCAACCTCGTGTGGGAACGGCAGGGGGAGAAACAAAACTCACTCTTGTAGCTACTCTCTCACACTTACACACAATCTCTCACACAAGCATACACACACACACACACAAACACTCATGCACACTAACACCCCCCCCCCCCCACACACACACACACACACACACATTTTTTGAATTTCAAAAAACATCATTTAGTATGTTTTAGTGTGAGGACACAGATATCGTCATAAAACATGTTTACGTTGCAATACCCATGTCATTATACACATTTGTGTCCTCATAAACCATATACATGAACACACACACACACACTAACAGCAGGCCCTGACAGGAGGAGGACAGAGTAAAGGTGGACCTGCAATTTCCACACTTTTATTAGCTCTGGGTTCAGTGGACCCGATCACCCTGTGTGTAATATGGGGGGGGGGGGGGGTTGTGTACAGTGTGTGGTCATTAAAAATGTGTTCTGATATATATTCCTCACAGAAAATGAGCAAAGGCCAATGAATCTCAGTTTAAAAAAAATATTAATCATATAATTTTTCTTTCGATAAAAAATGAAAACCATACAAGGGTTAATGCAACACAAATCATTCGTGTAACACAACACAAAAGGATTAAGTAAACTACAATTTGACACACATTTAAGTGGATTGAACACAATCAAATTAAGTTAGGACAAAATGTATAGCAATTGTGTTGCTTTAGCTCCTTTTAATTAGCCAGTTTAAAAAGCAGTAAAAATGTAATTATTTTTTTCAGTGCATACAAATAAGAGGGAATTTTGTGCATATTTTTTTCCTAACAAGTGTGAGGAAAAATCCAATTCTTGATATTCTGTGAATGGAGAACTGTGACCACAGAAGTGCATTTTACTCACAACTGTTTTCTTCATAACAAGTGTGCTGCACATGTCCTGGAAAGGGAAACCAAAGCGTCTCATTATTATCGAGTTCTTTTAAATCTTACTGAGCCCATGCTTTTGAACAGTATTTTGTGTGGCTCAAAGCCTCTCCTGAGGTCCTATCCATCTCGAATGCATGGATGGCATTTACACTTGGTCTTTTTATGAACGCATAGCTGTCCCATCAGTAAAAACGCATGAAGCACCCAAGTGTAAACACTCCCATTGATGTTTTGAGACAGCGTAAGGTCAAACTGTTGTTAACTACAACAAAAGACAAGAACGTCTTAAAAGAAACTGCATGTTGTAAATGAACACATCAAAGATCTCTGCTGTGTGTGTTGGTCTTTCAGCTAAATTTAATGATTAGCATATTTGAACATACTCAAGTAGCCCCTTTGTACTTCCCACGTAAATTCAGATTTGCAGTTGAAAGTCATCTTTGAAAAGAAAAAAAAAACGTCATTGCATTTTTGAGTGACATCCGTGAGCAGAGAACCTGAATATCTGCCAAGAGACTTAAAGAAGAGCCATTCAGTGTGGGATTTCGAAAAGAGCAACATAAAATAGAAACATGTCCAGAGGTGCTGTGCTGTTTTGCACGTCACCTGTCCAGATTAGCTTTGGGATGAGGCCTCCCCGCTGTGCCAGATGCACATTCAGAGGCTTTAGGGGACTTCCTGGAGTGTCAGTATCGCTGGTGAGGTGAAGAGAGTGTGAGGATGTTTTTCTGAGGACGCAGAGGCTGGCGCTTGGGTTTGTTAGTATAAGGCATCTGTTCTGGATGTTATGAAGAGACAAGCCTCTGGCACCACATCCAGTCCCCAAGGCCACTATACTGCAGCAAGTCTCCACAAAAAGAAAGGAGAGAGAGAGAGAGAGAGAGAGAGAGAGAGAGAGAGAGAGAGAGAGAGAGAGAGAGAGAGAGAGAGAGAGAGAGAGAGAGAGAGAGAGAGAGAGAGAGAGAGAGAGAGAGAGAGAGAGAGAGAGAGAGAGAGAGAGAGAGAGAGAGAGAATGCTGCATATTGATCATCGAAAGATTAGTATGTTTGCTTACCTGTCCTGTCAATATTACACTTCCCCTGAGCTGTGGACTAAAAGCAGATTTTAGGATTGTTTGCACATAGTCAGTCTAAAATAAAGTGTTTGCCTCTAATGTGAATTCAATTGCGCTCCCTAATAGTGGCATTAAATTGCATTAGTTTAGACCCCAGATCACTAAAGCAGTAATGTAAATCAGTAAAGATGCACAATATACTGCACTCTCAGAAAAAAAGGTACAGTGCTGTCACAGGGGTGGTACCCTAAGGTACAAAAGTAAAAAGGTGTAAAGTGAAAATCTTTGTACCTTACTTACCCCTAAATGTTACAAATAAAAACCTTAAAATGTACATATCAGTACTTTAAGAATGCAAATTAGTACCTTTTCGGTTTTGAACCTTAGGGTACGACCCCAGTGACGGGAATGTACCTTTTTTTCCTGACAGTGGTACCATATTGGTTATCAGCTGATATTAGAGATTTTTTTTAATTTAACTGTATCAATCAATATTGGATATTTAATTGCTCATGCACATTAACATTAAGATTACCTTTGGCATCATCTAATGCTCATGTAGTTTTGGTCACCATTGACATCAAATCTATAATAATAATAATAATAATAATAATAATAATAATAATAATAATAATAATAATAATAATAATAATAATAATAATAATAATAATAATAATAATAACACTATGGCACTTGTCAGAATATCTTCTATGTTCCAGAGGAAACAACGTCTTGGAACGACATTAAGGGGAAGTGAATAATGACAGAATTTCTTTTTTTTAAAATTCAAAATAGCTATAATTTAGTTACACCGTTAAAGTCCCCCTGTAGTCAATCACTGTATCCCTTAAAACTCATCTTTAATTACCAAAATTACATATTTAAAAAAAAGAAATTCTGTGAAAAAAAATATTCATGCATTGAAATAGCTTGAATGTAACTCTACACCCTTGCTTAATTTGGTAGGGATGCATGAATATGCAAATGAGCCCCGCCTCCTCTCACTCACTCCAGCTCAGAGATCCACTCACTCAACTTTTACTCAAGTTACTGTAGTAAACGCTGCACAAAGGTATCTCTCTTTACAACATCAGACACATAACGGTAATTAATATGATTAGCCTTTAGCTCGACTACGTCATCAAACAGCTAATAATGCTAATGTTACACAAACCATGTTCCCATTCGCCATCTCAGTCTGCCTTCTGAACATCAGCATCCTTAGAAACGCTTTGAACATCACAGAACCTCAGTCGAGAAAGGCATATAGTTCATTATCATAACATCATATAATAAACATCATGTATACAATTCACCTGCTATATTGCTAAAAGTACATTATTTTTCAAATCAACAGAAAAATATACCGGCTTCTCTTGAGAGAATAGTATGATATGCTAAAGCCCACCCACACATTGAAGTGATTAGTTACAAGGTCATTTGTGACGTCCATCTTTGTTTCACTGCAATTTTAAAGAGAAAATACTCAGCAATGGTGTTGACTGAAAAATATATATTAATAACACCACATAGACATATTAACTATATTAAAAACTTGATTTTCACCACAGGGGGACTTTAAATGTTTTGATTATTGATTTTAGTTGTTAATTATTTAGTTACAGCTTAAAATCTACTTTTTATCAATTACCAGTCATGACATGAAACTAATTATAAGCTTATTGGATCAGCAAGAATTGTAATAATTTAATTAATTTTTTCCTAATCAATAGAAAATGCACCCACACATATATTTTTAAAGCAAATGTTGCCTCAAATAAGCATAATCTGCATGTTTGTGCTGAATAGAACGATAATTACTTTAATACTCAGTGTGCCATTATTATATATAGCATCTGGTTTAACTGGATTATGGGTGTTTAGCGAATAAGACATTTCTTTTGTGCCAAATATTATACACAAAAGTGACGCAACTATTTAATGAATTTGCCCTGGAGTATCCAGATCTCCACTAACAGATGTTTAAAGTCTTTCCCGTTTTTTGTCTTTCTGCTGAATGTTGGCCAACTGTGTAACATTCTCCCCAGAGCAGAAACAGTTTCCTCCGTTTTTTACGATTACCTTTTCTCTCCATTGAGAATAGCCGAAGGGAGACGAGCATATGTGACGTGTGTATGTTCCTCACCCAGGCCACAGGAAACACGAAAATCTCAGTTTAGCCCGGAAGACACGTTTGTGTTTCACACCAGATACTGTTGATCTGCCGTGCAACAATTTCACTGCTTCCCTGCCGCAGTAGGCCAGGCCCTGGGGCGCACCACACCACCACTGTCTCTCTCTCTCTCACACACACACACACACACCAAACCCCTCACAGCTATTCAACAATTGTTCTCACTGCACACTGTCAGCTCAACAAACTAAAGACGAGCTGGAATCTCATTTTTTGGCTTTTGTTGTCCACACAGAATAAGTGTCAAAACTGTCAATCACAGTCTTCTCAAAAAAATGGTTTAGTTTCAAAATGGCCGGCGGTTTTAGGAATTAATCAGTGACTGTATGAAAGGAGAAGAAGAAGCCTTTCAATTGTTATATATATTATATATATTTTTCTTTATATATATATATATATATATATATATATATATATATATATATATATATATATATATATATATATATATATATATATATATATACTCAGATAAGGCCATTGTGTTCACTGTTGATGGAAAGAAGAAAAAGGGCAAATATAATTTAGTTTGCAATTTACACAAGTTCCTCAATTATCAGCGTAGGCAACGCAGCGCTGGGTTGGCGGGTAAGTATTGTGAATGAAATTGAAGCTGACTGCTCCAGGTTGGCTCACGGCGTGAGCGAGATTGATTCGCTCACGAGGACGCCTTCCTGGAAATGTTCTCCAAGTTATTTCCAAGGCACAACGTTTTAGCGATCAATGGCAATCCACAAAATTTTCCGTACGCTGCAGTAAGTTTGAGGAAGCCCCGTCGACTTCTTTCCTGTCATTCCTGCTGTTTCTTCAGTCTGCAACAATGGATGTTACATACACGTTGTGACAGAGAAAAACACAAACCGTTTCTCCGGCATGAGAGTGGCATCTCCAGTCGTTGTGTGTTCTCAGGCTCGTCGGCAGGGTAGGTGGATGACCCGCTAAGACACGAGATGTGCATGGTATTTTCTGTCAGGTACTGATGCCTGTGGTCACCAGAGACCAATCTCGGGTGTCCTTTACCTTGTCAAATGTCAGAGATAAAATCTGCCGTGGCATAGAGTTCCAATCTGCAGGGAAACACATACACATAACATGCATAATCGCACACTGCATCTTTGCTTGTCTTGTTAGTTTGTTGTGATTTATGTTGTTGGGTATTTTATGTTAGGAGAGTTATGCCGGCCCATTTACTTCAGCTGCAGAAGGTTGATAACACCTCAGTAGTAGCTTTTGATAAATATTAACAGACCCACTGGAGACAAAATAAATAAAAATATATAATAAAAATATGATTTGCCTCCACGTCGTGTATTAAAATAATTTAATGCACATTAAGCCATGGATTATCCCGCTTATACCATGGTCATTTGCCAGCACTGACTATTTAAAGCTGTTGCTGATGTTTGCAGCACAATTTTTGACCGTAAGTGGAAAACTGACGGTTATTTCCATCAGTTAGATCTAGCATTTTGCCCTTTTGAATCAGTCACAGAGATAAAGTGGTGTGTAAGATTACATTTATTTGAAATAATTGTTGCGAGAGAGAGAGAGAGAGAGAGAGAGAGAGAGAGAGAGAGAGGAGAGAGAGAGAGAGAGAGAGATTCATACTGATGTCTGTTCAGCACCTCTCTCTCCATAACAAGGAACCTGCGAGCTTAATGGTCTACCTACTTTAAAATAGCGATGTTACGGCTTCATTGCTGAGAAATACGTGGCGAATCAATGACTAAAAGTCGTGGGCAGCGTTAGTAAGTTTATGTGCTCCTGAAAGCACAGCGCATTAATATAGCAAGCTGATTAATCTGACTTGGAACTATCTACGCATTAAACATTTTTTACCATTTTGCACACCTTCCAGCCAATCAGAATTGAGTATGCAGACGGATCATGCTAAGTTTAAAGGGTACATAACACACACACAAGATGCCTTCCGTTCGACCGTAAGTGGACTGAGAAGTTTCACACACCACCTGCGGTCTCCACTCATGATTAGGAACAAACAAACACTTGCAGATCTCCGTTGCTACTTCGGGAAAACAAAATGCATCCACTGTTTCCTTAATGCTGGGTTACTTGGGTTACTTGCGCTCTTGCTCTGCTTGATGTGCGTGTGTGTTTGTGTGTTTGTGTGTTTGTGTTTGTGTGTGTGTGTGTGTGTGTGTGTGTGTGTGTGTGTGTGTGTGTGTGTGTGTGTGTGTGTGTGTGTGTGTGTGTGTGTGTGTGTTCATCCGGGAGAAGTGCCCATATAAGGAATTCTGACCTTTATGACATCATGCAGGGCCAAAATCTTTTCGAACGTTGTTTGAATCCTGTATTTAGCACAGAAATACTCTGTTATAAATCGCACTCGTTTTTTGAAAAGTCAGAGAGCATGAAATAACATTAGACCCCCTCCTCCCCACCGCTTTTATTAAATTTGATGCATTGAAACAATTATGCCACTGAATACCTTTTTAATAGAGAGTACTCAAGTCACTGAACAGCTTTTAATGTCATATAATCAAGGCTTGTGTACATAGTTTGAGAAGTACTTCTTTTTATATACTTCAAATATCATATTTCCAAACCACCCTCATTGCATAAATTGTGTAGTATTTTTAAGTGGCCTGTTTAATGATGCTTTAATATTATACTATAATATTTATTTTATTACCGTAAACCAGGTTAAAGAAATAAACTGGGTAGGATGTTTATTGGCTAAATCTGAAATGTATTCTCAGTTGTATAAATCTGCACATGTGGCTTTGATAATGTAATATAATGGCAAAGTTTAGTTAGTATTCTATCTTGAAAACTTGCTCTTGAGGTGTTTATTTTTGGTCAGATATTTATGGTTGAATGTTTACAGCTCAGTGGCCTGCACCTTACAGATCATCAGTGTGTGTGATATCAAATTTCCGTCCCCCACGAAAAACATCAAATTAACAGCAGCGTCCATACGATCTTCAAGGAAAGTATGCGTTATTATGATGCGTCACTGACAGCTCGCCTATAAACACATACAATCTCTCCCCTCTCACTTCCTCTGTCACTTCACGCTGCCACAACAATCACGTGCAAAAAAAAAAAAAGACCTGTGCCCTTTGTTGTTTCAGAAGGGAGTAACTACAGGCTCTGATTTCAGCCTGATAGGCACACACTCCCCCTCAGACAATTAATATTTCACCTGATAGGCTAAAGGGACAGGCTTTGAAAACAGATTAGAATGGAGGCAATTTAAAAATGCAAAATGAAACCATTTTACCTCAGCGCAAGTGTAAGTCATCTCGGCCCAGCTGTAAAGGCCAGACGGCAAGGCTCATTTCTCAATTATAATAAAAGCGCCTCTTTTTGCAGCCTACTGTTTGTTCTCTTCCAGCCTCAGCCCTTTGTGAACTTGGCCTGATCGTATTCATCCCCCAAAAGAATAGCGCTCGTGGTGTGCTATTTCATATCAGCGCTCAGGTATACCCGGAGTTGCCACCTTCACTTTAGATAGCCTTGTTGTTTGTAAATATGTGAGATATGAGTGATGTGGGCTCTAATGGATTATTACCCTTCAAACAGCCCTTTGACCTGAACCTCCCATGATTCCACCGCAGAGAAACTCAACCGCATGGCTAAATTATTCTTGGAAGGACCCCTGGAGAGTCTGACTTTCTGCCCTCATCGTTGCCAGACAGAATTGGCCTCCGACATTCTTGAGTGTGACAGTGCAGCGTTCCACAGCGGCTGTCACAGCAAAACTGGCTTTCAGACAAGTCGAGGTATATGACACTGTTAATCTTGTCAATTAAGTTCTTTTTTTACATTATTGGTGTATATTTTAGCTTGATATTGTTATATATATATATTGTATTTTTTGGAGAATTGATGGTACTAAATTATATTTACACTGTATTTATTATCCGTGTATTCACTCCTTGAGCAAGTTAATCTTGAATGCTTTAGAGCACAGACTTAAGTTTGATCACTTTTCAAAGACAACACTTGGCAGATAATTGCAGAAGTGAACTTAAAAAAGTTTTTTTTTTATGTTTATTGTCATGAAACATGCACAAAAATGCATTCAAAACATGTTTTACTCTAAAACGGCAAGAAAATCAAAGCCTTAAATGTAAATGAGTTTGAGCTTGATATCTCAAAAAAATAGCTTTCAGTCAGATTTAGTTTGGGCCTGTACCAAAAGTATCCACTAGATGAAATTATATAATTGAATCTGGAAATAAAGCACAATAACTGAGAATAATTAGAATTAGTCCTTAGATGTCATGTTCATGATTTATAGCACAAAAAAAAAGTAAAAAAAAACAAACCAATGTCTGTATTGTTCACCCAATGTGTGGGTGAATAATACAGCTTTGGGAAACGTTTGTGCTAGTTCAGAGATTATAGGGAGATGAGAGGGTCTGCATGTCTTATGATTGGAGAAAGTGTATCGGCCAACTCTCTCATCAGCCTATAGTGTAATTGCAGTGACATCAGTGCCCTCCGTTCAAAGTTTTATGACAGTCAGTTACATTTTACGTTAATCCGTTTATTGTGGATTAGCACAATGGTCTTGTAAATAAATGTTCTCTTTTTGGTGTTATATCACTAGAAAAGGTACAGTAGGACTGCATTGTTTGTGGACTAAAAGACAAATATCTTTTTTTTTCTCAATTTAAAAATACACTTTGTGATATTTTCCCCCATCTAGTGGTGAAGGGGTATACAGTATGACCATCCAGTTTCTGTTCCACTCAATTCTGATTTCGTTTTAACTCCTACGGTGGCCGATTTAGTCCAAGATTAACATGGCAACCCCCCTCTTCACATTCGATACGGTGCCATCGAGTGTTAAAACGCGAACGGCGAAGCTTGAATTTACGGGTATGTCCCTCTTTGGCTACTGTACTTTCAAGATGGAGGGGCAACATGGCCACCAGCATTCGAACCCCTCACCCGTATGTATTTTCAATGGCATATTATAAACTTACAAGAATACTTTATGACTTGAAAGAAGTAAATATACATTAATGAGCACATATCATTTTGAAAGAACTAAGTGTTTTTAGCTAAGAATAAACTAAAAAAGTTACACAGTGTTGCTTTAAGAATATACTAAAAACTTAATTGTAATTTATTACATATTTAAATCATTATTTATGTGTATTGTTTTACCTTCATTCATTAAAAAGTGTTATATCATCATCATCAATAAGCACACAGAGTCATAATTTATTACAGCACAAGACTAACCTGGCAGTGATAGAAATAATACCCTTTTTATTAAACAACACAATAATTAAATAATTTATTTTCTCTTTATTCATTAAAATGCATAATATGAGCATCATGTGCATGGAGTACATGCAGTTATAATAGTCATCAAGTCATAACTGGTAAAACTTGAAAGCCAAAGAAAGAAAACATCTGTATTTTCTTCTTTTTTTATCATATTAATATATATATATATATATATATATATATATATATATATATATATATATATATATATATATATATATATATATATATATATATATATATATATATATATATATATATATATATATATATACTGCTAAATGGTAATGCCATTAATGAGTCCTGCCTGTCACAACATTCCCTTCTCTGCCTTCTCTTATAAAATAACCTTTTTATCATAGTAAATTGGAAATATCGTTTCTAACTAACATATTGTTTAACGTTAAAGCCGTTTCCTCACAAAAGCAGTTTATTGAGTGTAGTGAACTCTCTTCTCCACTGACATCCATCAAAAAAAATGGATCTTCTTTCCTGGTCTTCTTTCCTGTGTACTGGCAGTCGCAGCGTTAGCATTTGCCATTCTGCTTTTTTTGGCTAGTGGTTGCAGGCATGTCATCTACTGGCTTTGGCTGGTTGATTTCTTCAACGATTCATTGCCGTTAAGCAGTGAGTTACGTTGTTGTTCGGGAAACGCAGCCCACAGCAGCTCTTACATGTTCTATTAAACTATAAAGAGACATGACATGACATAGTAGGAAACCAGTTACAATTTAAAAGTTGAAAATTATAGATATTTTAAGAAATAAATCTTTTATCTGTTGAGAGTGTGTTGACAGTCTGTGTAATTGGATGGCTGAGCTCCAGAAAATCAGCAATGAGGTGGCTTTGACAGATTTAAAAAAGAAAAAGGCGGGAAAAATACCCTTAACTAGCTCTAACACAAAGAATGATTTCAGAATATAAATGAGTCTTCAGGACAGTTTTAAATAAAATTGCTACTGGTGTAAAGAACCTTTAAAGAGACGTATTTGTTAGAGTGTAGCCTTTGTCTAAATCTGCTTTTTTAACCTTAAAATATCAATAAATCCAGTCAGTTCTGGCAGGTCAGGTTAGTGAAGCTCGCATCAGCTGACTGTCTACCTATAGGAATATGACGTCTATCACAGCATACCGTATAAGCTCCTTCAGTATTATCAGCTGCTATCGCGTTTTGCAGAGCTCATATACCCTCCTCCATCCCCGGCTCCTTCTCTCGTCCAGTCAGATTTGGCATTCTGATTCTCCTTGAATCAGACTAAATTCCCTCACCATTAAAGTAATCTGCAATACCTTGTTGTTTACCCATAAGGGAGGTTACTGCTGCTCACCCTGCTCTTATCCATGCTAGACGCAGGGAGTTCTTGCCCAGAACAGAACCATACCGCCAATCTAAACTATATGCTAATAGTTAATCAATCATCATTGACCCTGACAGAACCATCACAATAGGTGGCACAACGGAAAAACACATGGTGAATCAGAGATCATCAAGCGGCCAGTTCATAAAACATGGTCAATACTCGTATAGAGACATGCAGGGTCATACAAGGACAAAACACCATTAGGGTAACACGTCACTCAAAAAACTCAATAAACATTAAAAGGGTGGTTCCGTGTTTTTTTCTAGGCTGTGTTGTGTTTATGGGGCGCAGTATAACATGTCTTAATCTTTTTTTTTTCTTTTAATCAGCATTTTTTTCTTATATTTTACCTTTATTCCACACTGCTGTCTCCACTGTCCTTTGAACGGCTCGTTTGCTTCCTGCTTCTATGGAGCCCGTCCCTTTGAAAAACGCGATGGTCTTAGATTGGTTAGATGGCCAAATGTAGTTTCCTGTATTTTTATTGGCTGAAGTGCCAAGCACCGGTTGCCGGAAACGCCACGCCCCTTCCCATTACAGGCAGAAGTCACATCTGCGGAGACTAGCACAGGTTTATGATGTCACCAACCCAGGAAGAAGCTCGTTGTAGTCCAAACTGGCCGCTTTTGTAGGCAATAAACTGCCGTAACTTTAAAAGACAATATCTCCGTTTGCATTGAGCTTTTAGCGCTGTAACTTTGCAGATACTGTTTATGCTCAAGCAGCGACATTACACACTAACTAAAGTTAAAAAAGGGAAATCGCATACAACCACCCCTTTAAAACATCAAATTCAACACACCAATGACAACACTGACAATAAAAATAGGTTGTTGTTTTTTGGGGGGTTTGTTTAAATGCAATGACTACAATGATTTGAAATGACAATAAAATATATGCTACATTTAAAGGGGGCATAACACACACAGGTTCTGCAAGTCTCATATTAATAGTAGCACCCTTCTCTGAAGATTCTTTAGTTTTATCATAAAAGACAGATACGCTGTACCGATTTTTCTCTTGAAAACAGCTAAACTTATGGAGTATTGCAGTGGACAGAGCTAAAGAGTCACGAGCACACACACACACACACACACACACACAATGCATCATGGCATCATCCCCGGATAACTTTCGATTCACTATACGTTTGTGTGTATACACGCGGATTACCAGCAAAACAGACATTTGATGCATTTTCACACACCGCCGGCAGTTTCCACTCGTGACCTCATGAACAATCAAACAAACACTTGCAGAAGCTCCGGAAAAACAAACTGCGTCCACTGTCTCCTTAACGCTGGGTTAGTTGGTAAGCTGAACAAGGTAATCTCTCCCTCACAACCTAAAACCTAACTTCTTCAGTGACATTGTTGATTTCGTGGTCTTAAAAAAAAAAAATTCAACAGCGCTGCTGACGGCTCCCGTAACCCGAACAAAGCTCGTTGATGTCTCTCGCTCTGCCTGATGTGCGCCTGCGTTTCAAAAGACAAAAACTAGATGGAAGAAAAATGAAAAACGAAACACACAAACACTGGTTGAGGAGAATCCGTTCAAATTGAGATGGATTAAGCTGGCTTATTTGATTACATTTTTCGTTACATTTCACTTATGAGCCAATTTTTGATAAATAATATCCAATTAGTGACCTGTTGTGTGACACCCAGATCTACGTTTGAATCAGAGTCTTAATCTGTCGTGGTGTGTGGCAGAGGGTTAAATACTTTGGATATTGTAATTAGGGGATTTACATACAAATGAGGAAAAGGTCATCCAAATGACAGACCCTAAATGAGAGTTTTTTTAGACTGGGGGTGAATGGGATTGCTAATGTGTCTCAAAGTCAATATTTGAGTCTGCTGATATAGTCCTTCGCCTCTCTGCTTCCATTGTGGGCCTGTCAGACAACGTCGCTTTGTTTATGATGTCTCAATTCAGCATCATTTGAAAAGCAATGGTGCTCTAGCAGCCATTTACCTCTGAAAGGAGACGTTTAGACATCAATTTAGGACCGTTGCGTCGTCGGTTTCACAATTGACGCTAAATTAATCAGCTTCAGCTGTTTTTTAGGGATAAGCGCTGCCCGGACGTTTTTTGCTTACTAATGCAATTTTGAAAGAAGTACTCCCGGGTTAAGGATACCATATAGATCTACACAGAAAATCCATTTCTCCCCAATGAAATCTGAAATATTAATGTTATCTGTCCCCGGAGAGCGCTTTATATGCTCAAAGTGTGAAAATCTCTGAAACAGTCTGCCGTTTCTGGCTTTGTGAGGGATTATTTCTTTATTTATTCTGACTCGCTACATGGCCACGTCCTGTCGTTCTTGCCAAATTGCTCGAGAAATTTATAAACATTTTCTGAAAGCCTGTGTGCACATTCAAACTGTCAAGTCTCTGGTGCTGAGGAGTATTTCTGGTGCTGAGGCTCTAAAAATACACCCAGGCAGACTGGAGAGACTTCAGCCCCTCGCAGAGCCGTCTGCCTTGACTGGAAGCTCTGGAAGCTCCGGAAGCCGAAAGAAAGATGTGAACGAGACAGATGAATACTGTAGTCCGATCGTGAGTGAGAGGCCCGTCTGTGTGCACGTGCTTGTGTGTGTGTGTGTGTGTGTGTGTGTGTGTGTGTGTGTGTGTGTGTGTGTGTGTGTGTGTGTGTGTGTGTGTGTGTGTGTGTGTGTGTGTGTGTGTGTGTGTGTGATTGTGTACATGTGTGACGTAACCGTGTAGAGATATCCAACTATCAAGGAGGTGTTTGGAAGGGGCTGTCAGCGCTTGAGTATGCAGACTGAGCCAAGGGGAGAAACATTTCAGAGATGGTGAGATTTGTGTGTGTGCCATGTAGTATGTGGGTGGTTATTTGTTCGGAGCAATGCAATGCATATGCAATCGAAAATAAAACCTTGGGGCTGTGGCCTGGTGGCTTCCGCCGCATGTATTGTGCTCGTGTGAAATGTGAGTTTGAATCTGATTTTATTTCCCTTCTCATTGTTTCCTGTCTTCTCTCTAAAAGTAATACAATGGTAGCTTGAGCTATTGTAGTATATTTCATAGTATATTGAGTTCGAATGTGACATTTCTTCCTCATATATTCCTCTCGCCTCTCTATAAAAGGGACTACACTGAAGTGACTACAGAAAAAACAAATGTAATTTCAGCATGAAAAAGTATTGCTGTTACTAGTTTACTATTTTAATACTTGTAGTAAACTTTTTTAGTTTATGAAAATACACTTTGAAGTGTACTCTCATTAAACTATTATATATGCCAAATGAACTACCCTTATGAAAATGTTATGAAGTATTCTTAAGTAACGCATATTTTAAGTATACTTTATGTAGTAGTATACTAATATCAATGTACCAGTAAAATTACGTGTACTATTTCAATACTGACTAAATTAGCCCACTTTTTAGTATATAAAAGTATACTTTTTTAGTGTACTATAAGTGTAAGAGTAGTAACCAACAAGTAGTTCAGCAGGTGTTTTTTTTTTTTTTTTGTATGTGTGTTTCTTTTTAGTGAACATAAAATCACAGGGAGAGCAAGGCATGGCCTAATGCTTTTTTTCTCTCTCAGTTTGTGTAAATCCATTTGGGGTTCAGAGTATTTATTTTTTCCCACATTAATTGCACACTTGTCTAATACAATTATGTGGTTTTTAGTTGGCCAAATTGAATATCTGTGAATTAATGCAATTTAATTCACAGAAATTCAATTTGGCCAACTGAAAAATTTAGATGTGATCGGACACTATATTTTCAGTTTCAGAACATTTTCAGTAGGAGACCTGTTTTATATATATATATATATATATATATATATATATATATATATATATATATATATATATATATATATATATATATATATATATATATATATATATATATATATATATATATATATATATATATATATATATATATATTACAGTGAATATGACAGCTTAAAATGTTATCTGATCTATAATAAAATAAATAAAAAAATAGATAAAATAAAAAATTATATATATATATATATTTTTTTAATCTATTTTTTTAATCTATTTTTAATCTATTTTTTAATATATATATATATATATATATATATATATATATATATATATATATATATATATATATATATATATATATATATATATATATATATATATATATATATATTAAATTTAAAACTTAAATATTTTGACATAAATATACAATTATCAACTTTTTCAAGTAAAAAAAATTTAATTATACAGTATAGTTCAAAATGTGATTTTATGTTCATTAAGTTTTCGTACATTTACTTGTACAGATGCAGTAAAAAGAGAGAAACTAACACTGTAAAAAGTTTTTAAAATAGTAAGTTGCCTGGTTGCCTTGATTTTGAGTTCATTGAAATTAAAAATGAATACAATGAACATTTTTGAGACTCGACAACCTTTATTCAAATATTATTAAAATATTTTGTGATTATTTTTTTTCTGATGACGCAGTGAAACATGCCAAATTGTGCTATTTTCATGATATATAATTTTTTTTGTGTGGTTCAGATACAATAATATTTTGAGTTTCTATTTATTAAACAAATTTCCTTCATTGTATCAACTAAAAAATTTAATTTCAATAAACTCAAAATTTTAAGGCAACCTAAATTTTGGTTGGTTTAACTTTTTTAAGTTAAACCAACAAAAAAATAAAACATTACAGTGTAGTTGTGAACTTAAAGTTTACTACTGTTACACTTATAGTACACAAAGTATACTTTTATATACTAAAAAGTAGGCCAATTTAGTCCCAAGCAGTATTGAAATATAGTACACATAAGTTGATATTATACTTACGTATACTTAAAATATACTCGAACATTAAGTATATACTTCATAAAATTAACTTGAAGTATTCTTCTTCATAAGGGAAGGGTCGTTTGTGGGGTGTATACTGTATATAACATCACAGTCGTATATTGTGAGTGTGTATGTGTGGATAAAACAGTGTGTCTGCCCCTGTATGTGAGTTAATACTCCTTATCAGGATCACTGGGAGGAAAGGGAGGACAGCGTACGGCCAATTTAACACATGAAGGCACACACTCACCGCTGGAATGGGCTACAGATAGAAGAGATGAGAGATCAGTCTGTTTGTTAGCCCCTTTCACTCCACCTGCATTGTGTGTGTGTGTGTGTGTGTGTGTGTGTGTGTGTGTGTGTGTGTGTGTGTGTGTGTGTGTGTGTGTGTGTGTGTGGTCGGGGGGTTACTGTGGCCACAGCAATACAATAGACAGCGGGGCACGGTCAAGCCGTTTAGTTCAGCAGTGCAAACACAGCAAGACATAATGGATAGATAATAAACACACGGTCACAGAAAATAAGCATCAGCGTACACGCTAACACAACTATTATTTTAATCTGTTCTCGCTCTCTCTTTTTCTTTATTACAACATTCCTTCATGTCCTGTAACCCATCTGAGTAGCCATGCTACACAGGTTGTCCTCCCTATAGGTTCATAGTTTTTTTCTTTTCTTTTTTTTTATCGATTCCAACACGCCTGCATTCTAGTCTCCCTATTTGTCCAGATTTATGCTCCCTCTTTCTCCCCCCTCCCTCTCGTCCAGAAGAATAATCCGTCCTCAGTAAAATCTTTAAAAGCCCTCGCTGTCCCTTATTGAATTACTGTCATCTGTCTGTCTATGGGGAAGTTAATGTGCAGATGATTTTTATGTCTACTAAAGATTTTATAAACAGGCTAAATCATTTTGGAATATTATTTTCCTCAAATGGATGAAAAATGTCAATGCATTCATGCATGGTTTGAGGTAAAATGACTCAAAATTATTTTCATATCTTCAGTTTAGTGTTCTCCCACTTGCCTTTTAGTTGTTGTTTTTTTCTTTTATGTAAAATTCATCATTAACCTTTTTTTTAGCTAATTACAGATGGGATTTATTGTTTGTTTAATAATTTAATTTAATAAGTCTCATTAATTTAGAAGATATACATAAACATTAATTAGAAAATAAACAAACATGAATGAATATTCAGTGACTAAAACAAATCTTTTTTTTATTTACTTTCAAAGTAATTGTCATGGTAATTGAGACTTTTGAATTAAAATAATGAATTAAATTTACATTTAACAGATGCTTTTGTCCAAAGCGACTCAATACTTTTTTTTGGTATATACTTCTTAGCATTCCAAGACAATCACACCCATGATGGTGTTGCTAAACACTTTCTACTACATTGTAAAAAAAAAAAAAAGTTGAGAAAACTTAAAAGTTTAAGGCAACCAGCTGCAGGACATTTTTGAGTTTTCTCAACTTAGGGTCGATAGTTGTGCAAACTTCTTCTGAGTTATCTTTTTAGAGGGCTTTACAGGGCTTTTAATTTGGATTTTTGGCAGTGTATTTGAACTACAGGAATGCTGTAAATGTATAAAAACGTATGGAGCTAATAGGTGTTTTAATAATACTCTGTAAAACTTCTGCATGTGTAATTTCAATGTGAAAATGTGTTTTATGCACTAACCTCCCACAATCCAGGTTCACCAGGAAGTAAATTAACTGAACTAGTATCATGCCGCATGTATTTAAAGGCACAGTATGTAAGTTTCCCCGCAAGAGGTCACTTATTTAAAACAACAACGACACAAGGACATGGTCCGTAACATCGGATAATGTAAGTACACAGGTCAACTAAATATTTAATCCAAAGTTTTTACATATTTGACCTTTTTTTTTAAAATCATCGCATTTTTCAGAGCAATCTTTTTATGTAAATTAGTCTAATTATAGTAATGTTTCATTTACCATTTCAATATTAACTCTTTCCCACCAAACACAGAATTTTCCATTATTTGTGAGAAAACGCATCCAGGCCAAAAACGTCATTTTCCGGGTTTAAGTGTTTTCTCTGTTAGACGCTAGGGGGCGCTATTACGCATCTTCTGAATGAGCACAGAATCTCCTGTTCAAACACGTGAGGAAGACGCAGTAAAACAAGGGATGGTATGTAATCATATGCCTATGAAAAATAACATGATCATCATCATTAAAAAGCATATAGTTCAAAACTATCTAATGTTACTGAATGAAATGTGGACCCAGGACGAGCTACAGGACTGTGAAGCTTTAGAGGTGTTGATGGACTCCATCTCCTCCATCTGTGTTTGATCATCGCTCTGAATCGGATCTGGATGTAATCGTTCACAAAAACGGGATTTTCTCAGCTTTTTGTTCAAAATGTTGCTTTTTGTTGTGAAACTTACCCATATTCAAGTGTTAATAGAAATTGGATGCAAGACGCTAGAATAAAAAGTTTTTTTTTTTTTTTAAGAGGGTCAGCTCTTTATTTTGATATATTGCATGCTCAGATATTCCTAAACCTAATATTCTACGGGCTATTCAATTTTGGTGAAAATGGTCAAATACCCTGGCGGTGGCTGCCAACTTTTTTTTTTTTAAACGCTGGCGGGAAATGAGTTAAGAGAGGTTTGTGCTCATTTAGTTTTTAGTACCTAGATTACAGTGATGGAAAAAAAGAATATTTCCTTTTCTCGATTTGAACAAATCTTACAGCAAACAAATCCTATTTTCCTCTCTGTCCCTCTTTCTCCTCAGTGTCATCCACTTTTCATTTTCACGGTACACAAGCAGGCGAGCCGCTGACCTCCACATTACCTCATTCACCTGCTCAGGTGTGCCGAGTTATAAGCTACACTGCACTGCTACACTAGACGGCTCTAACAAGAAAAGGAAAAAGAGCCATCACTCCTTCCCGAGCAGAGTCGAGATGTCAAAGGTCGCCCTGCACTTCTTCCCCAGGCTCATTACGTCATGTCGTTTTTTCTCCCTTTCTCTCCAATGGCATTTGTGTAAACACAGCTGTGTTGTTGACATTAAAGGGCCTTGTTCTTTTGATCCCCTCTGAAAAATCGGTGTCCCTCTTTTCCTCTCGCTACATCAGAGAACACACGCGTCCGATAAAACAACCACAAGTGCAACTGTATCTGCTTGAACTGCAGGTGCCGTACTTCATGTTCTGCGCGGCATCAAATAAACACATATTGCACCGTTACGAGAGGATGGAGAGGGCCGTTAGCACTCGCTGCACACAATCGTCATGTGGCCGCAAGTAAACGGCAATCAGGGAAGCAAGGATGCCAGTAAGCGGATCGGTGCCCTGAGACGTACATGTAAATTGAGAGTCAAAGTAATCAGGAGCTTCTCAGCAAAGCATAGAGGCTCAAATTTTACCAATGAGAGAAAAAAAGTAGATTTGTGAATTAGAGAGCGTCAAAAAAAGTGCTCACGAAAGAAGTTCAAAGACAATAGATGGGCCGCACGGGGGCCCCTGGTGTAGACTTTCCCCAGGCTGTTTGTCTCATTAGGGACTCTATTGATTAATAACATCCCTGGAAAGCAGCAGTATTAGCCGAATTAGGAGTCCGGGGGGAATTCAAAGGGAAGAGAGGAGGGGATAACCTTGCACTAGCCCAGGGCTCTGTCTCGCGGTATTTCCCCTCTCGCACACTGAATGAAATCAAGCCTGCTAGGCACCCGGTCTCTGAACCCTAATCCAATATCATTAGTATTCTCATGTTTGGCTTGGCAATGCCTGACGTGATTAATGTGGCCATGGAGTTGACAGAGAGAGATCATGAGTTGTGTTGATGGTCCGCTTCACATAATCAGATGTGGGTTTGTGATTGATTCTTTCGTTAATTCGCTCAGCCTCCCTCTGCCGTGCACTTTTCTTCCTGGGAGTTTGTCTTTTTCTTTTCCTTTTCTTTGGTTTTTAATCGGGCTACTGTGTCATATAACATGGCTTATTCGCAGCGAAACGCACTCCAGTTTTTCATGCGCTTGTGCACTGAGAGTGAAAATCCAGGAAGGTACATGTGTTCTTACTGACGCTGAGGCACTGTGTGTAGAGCTCACTGAGAGCGGAAGATACTGTTTTCATCTTAAACCTTCAAATCTCAGGCTTGACCTTTATTGAGAATCCATAACCATTTTGCAAAATGATTAGAAGATGACCCTTGTCCACTTTTTTTCTCACTATTCCTTATCTATCTATCTATCTATCTATCTATCTATCTATCTATCTATCTATCTATCTATCTATCTATCTATCTATCTATCTATCTATCTATCTATCTATCTATCTATCTATCTATCTATCTATCTATCTATCTATCTATCTATCTATCTATCTATCTATCTATCCGATTCCAAAAAAGTTGGGACACTGTATTATTGTGAATAAAAAAGGAATACAATAATTTACAAATCTCAAAAACGTATATGTTATTCACAATAGAATATAGATAACATATCAAATGTTGAAAGAGAGAAATTTTGAAATCTCATGTCAAATATTGGCTCATTTTGGATTTCATGAGAGCTACACATTCCAAAAAAGTTGGGACAGGTAGCAATAAGAGGCCAGAAAAGTTAAATGTACATATGAGGAACAATTTGCAAATTATTAGGTCAACTGGCAACATGATTGGGTATAAAAAGAGCCTCTCAGAAAGGAGGGCTGCATGAGTGTGTGTGACATGGGCAGCTTACACATCTGGAAAGGCACCATCAATGCTGAAAGGTATATCCAAGTTCTAGAACAACATATGCTCCCATCCAGACGCCGTCTCCTTCAGGGAAGACCTTGCATTTTCCAACATGACAATGCCAGACGACATACTGTATCAATTACAACATCATGGCTGTGTAGAAGAAGGATCCGGGTACTCAAAATGGCCAGCCTGCAGTCCAGATCTTTCACCCATAGAAAACATTTGACGCATCATAAAGAGGAAGGCGCGACAAAGAAGACCTAAGATTGTTGAGCAACTAGAAGCCTGTATTATACAAGAATGGAACAATATTCCTATTCCTAAACTTAAAGAACGTGTCTCCTCAGTCCCCAGACATTTGCAGACTGTTATAAAAAGAAGAGGCTATGTCATGACATTTAAAATCAACTTATTTTTCCCTTAAAATTATGCATTTTCTGTTGTAATGTTAACAAAATAGTTTGGAACCTGTCCAGGATTGAATGAATTAAGATTTAAGATTTCGTTTTTTGGTATTATATGTGTTTTTTTCTTGGTCTTGATGAGAGATTTAAGACTATAATATTTAACTATCGAATGAATATTCATGAACCACATTTTTAAATTCATCTCCCTGTATGCATCTCTCAGCGGTGTAGCAGAACTTCTACATTTTGGACTGAGCTGAATATTTGTGGACTTATTAGGTTAGGTATGAGGGCCAGCTGTTTTGGTCGAGTGGGTCTGCTGAGTGGACGCTGATGAATCCAGTCTGATAATGAGCGTTAAGCATGCTGAGAATCCACACACATTTCAATCATTACAACTCAACCTCTGGGGAGAGAGGAATGCAGAAAGACAGAAAATGAAGGGGGACGTAGAGGCAAGAAAAGACACAAAGAGCCTTCACGGCAGAGTGAAAATCTTCATTTTTCTCTACAGCCTCAGCACTGCAAGTCTTGGCACAGACTAACGGCAGGTATCACCTTCCTCCAAGCCTGGGCCTAACGCAGTCATTGCTCTTTACGCTTGAAGGAAACACTTAACGAAGCCGATGTGTTTAAGAAATTTGTGTCTCTGTGCGTGTGTGTGCGTGTGTGTGTGTGTGTTTACTTCTAGAAATAAAGCCAGGACCAGAAGTTCCTCTGAGAGAACCGGATCCAAGCTCATCGAGGGCTGTTGAGGGACCAGGACAGGGGGACGCGGGAACAAAATAATGACGGATGGTGCTGATTGGACATCTTGTGTGAATTAAAGTGGGTTTGACTCTGCTCCTTGTCCCTGCGTGCGGCAGATCGGATAACAAAGCCAGGCTTGTGAAGGTAAACCGATCCTATCAACAGACTCCATTCGGCAGCTCCACAGGTCTGCCCACAGAAAAGTTTTTCTGTTTCTCTGTGCTGAAAGAGGAGAGCAGTGGACACACACACACACAAATAAGCACCTACATACTTTAGACACACACAGCTATACTTACTGCTTCACACACACATTCAACAGGCCGTGAAATGGGGCCTTATCGGGCTGACGGCAAATGAGATGTAAAAGGTCTTTTCAGGTATGCACATTCCTTCCTGTCATCCTCAAGAGCATCATTCGTCTTAGTTTCCAGTAAAGAAAAGTCCACATTATTTCCCTCACATCTTGTCCTTGAGGTGCAGTAAAAACATACAGTGCATCCGGAAAGTATTCACTGCGCTTCACTTTTTCCACATTTTATGTTACAGCCTTATTCCAAAATGGATTAAATTCATATTTTCTTTTCTCAATTATACAAACAATAACCCATAATGACAACGTGAAAAAAGTTAGTTTGAAATAGTTGAAAATGTATTAACAATAAAAATCACGTAAAAATAACGTACAGTATGTAGGGAAAGTAATCACACCTCCTTACACTGTAAAAAAAATGTCTCCAATTGAAAATTTTCTGAAATTAAATTCGGCCAACTGAAACATTTAGATGTGATCAGTCACTATTACATTTTTAGTTGGAGACCTGAATTTTTTTAAAGTGTACATTTTACTCTTTGTTATATGGCAGCCATTTTCTAAAATAATTTAAGTTCTTTTTTTCTCATTAATGTACACACAGCACCCCATATTGACAAAAAACTGAATTTTTCAGATTTATTAAAAAAGAAAAACTGAACTATCACATGGTCCTAAGTATTGGTTGCAATGTGCACTGTGAGCAGTAAGGTCTTATATAGACAGGTGTGTGGCTTCCCGAATCAAGTCCGATCAGTATAATCAAACACAGCTGGACTCAGATGAAGGTGTAGAGCCATCTCAAGGATGATCAGAAGAAATGGACAGCACCTGAGTTAAATATATGAGTGTCACAGCAAAGGGTCTGAATACTTAGGACCATGTGATATTTCAGTTTTTTTATTATTATTATAAATCTGCAAAAAAAAAGTCAACAATTCTGTGTTTTTCTATCAATGTGAGGTGCTGTGTGTACATTAATGAGAAAAAAAATAACTTTATTATTTTAGCAAATGGCTGCAATATAACAGCAAAACATTAAATAGGGTCTGAATACTTTCCAAACCCACTGTTCATAAGTATTCACAGCCTTTTATCAATACTTTGTTGAAGCACCTTTGGCACCAATCACAGCCTCAAATCTTTTTGAGTATGATGCTACAAGCTTGGCACACCTTTTTTTGGGCAGTTTCTCCCATTCTCCTTTGCAGGACCTCTCATGCACCATCAGGTTGGATGGGGAGTCATTTTCAGATCTCTCCAGAGATGTTCAATCGAGTTCAAGTCTTGGCTCTGGCTGGGCCACTCAAGGACATTCACAGAGTTGTCCCATAGCCACTCCTTTGTTTCTGCTGTTATTAAATCAGTTCCTGCATGTGCACCAATAAATGATAAATACACACATGGGTTTGTTGATGGACACACACTTGTTAATGCTGATGGTGAGGAATTACAGCTCAACATCCTATAATGAACCTTAAAATGAGTAGCGAATCACTGAGAAACTCCTGCTCAAGTCGTCCTTGTGATGAAGGTTCAGGTTGAATATCTAGTTCTTCAATGTTTCATCATGGGACTTGCGCTCGGATTGATGTGGTAAAATCGACGTCATCATTACAGTCTTTACAGTGTGTCCAATCACTGAGCTTTAGGAAGCCTGAAGTTCTGGTGATAGACGTTTAGCTTCTGAAACACGAGCTGTACACGGCAGACCAATCACAACACACCGGGCCATCTGACCAATCAGAGCTGAGTATCTTATAGCAAGGAGGGATTTAGAGAGACTAATTCACCAATTGAGTTGTTTGAGAATCATTGAAAAATGTGGTGATGTGCAATGAATATTATGAAATAATCTTTTTTGACCTTTGAAGCATTTAAACCTGTTGTAGGGGACTCCAAAATAAAATTGGGAGCCTTTAAATAGGGGCATTTTAACACAAGAATACATTTACCTGTGAAGCATAAGATATCTAAAATTCTGTTTATTTTTCTCATTCCATTGACTTTTTTTTCCTGTTGTAAGCATAAAACTTATGTTGTTAAATCTATGCTTTAAACAGGCTTTTTGCCAGTGGACTGAGAAAAACAAACCTTAAAACAAAACGACCATAATGATGTTCTTATTTTAGAGAACAAAGACCTTTTTTCATAAGAAAGGTAAAAAGACTGAGCAAAACATTCTGACAAGCATAGTATATTCATAATTCACATCCCTGATATTTCCCTCCCCATTGATGAACTGAAATAATACAACGACTGTAGTGTGTGCCAACACAGCTAATATGAGTGGAGGGAAGGATTCGCGTGATAATGTGAATGCGTGCAACATCAGCGCTTGCATTACACATAGAATCAACCAATCCGGCAGCCAGCGGAGCACTCAAGATGGCAGGCATTTTTGGGAGGCCGTGGTGTCAAGCGAGCTGCCCTCGGAGCACAAGAGAGGTGGAATTTGATGCTCAGCCCTTTCCAATGCTCCCGTCTCTGTTTCATATTCATTTCTCCGGCGGAGAGGGATTGTGTGGGTGGATCTGGAGGAACGGGGTTGAGAAGCTCACAACTGTAAATACCGCAGACTGAAGGCTAGCAGATCATTTTTACATTAGCGCATTAAGAAAATGTATTTTATTGTCTTTCTTTGAGTTATACGTGTAGATATAATCGTCATCATAGATTAAAGAGATAAGATTTAATTCTTACTGAACGTTGCGTATTTGGCAAGGGATATGAGGTATTTCCAGCTTGTTCATTTTTATTGCACTTTCTTCCCTCATTCAGCTCATTTGTTTGTGTTTAGCTTAATCTCCATACTGCAGTTTTTCAGAACAAGTCTCCAGGTATCTATTGCATAAATCCTCCTAATTTGTGCGCGTGAGATTGTGTGAGAAAGAGAGAGGCCGTGTGTAAAGTCCTTAGCCAACATCAAGACAAGGCTGTGACGGATGTGGGAATGAAAGATCACATCTGTGTATTTTCCATTTGTCAGCGGTGGATCAACACATCTGGTTATTAATTATGGCCGATATTAGAACATTCTAGACTTCTTTCAGGAAAATGCTGTGTGTCTTGGCGTTCTGTCTCTGTGTTTTCCTCATTGAAGATATGAGTTGGATAAAGAGCTGGACTTGATTGCTGATCGCTTTGTCTTTATGCAAGGCTGTCAGTGTGTTATTCAGTTCATTTGATGATATATGCTAATTAAACCCAGCTAACAAGTTTATGTTATTGTGCCATTATGTTATATGAGACCATTCGGTGAAAGTTTAAAATGCCTTTTGTTATGTTTAAGAATGTTTTCTTTGGTTATGCGCATAAATATACTAGCATGGTTTATCAAAATCATCCAATGTCAAAGTGTGGTGAAATAACTCTTTAAGAAATGTGCACTGTGCAATAATGTGCGTAAGTACTCCAAATAATGTGTAATTATAACATTTATATCACGATATGTCATTAAATATGTTAATGCTTATACTTTGTGTATTTTAAATACATTTTGGTAGAGGCTTTTTTCACAAGGGAAGTCAATTATTGAATAGACAAAAGCTGGCTTTAGAATTCAATATATTGTTTGTTTTATTTGCATTTCAGTGAACATACGCCCGTTCCTGGCCTTACAGTCCACAATGATCAATTTTGCAATCAATGTCTGAGGTCAACTTATACTGGTAGGATAGGAAAATTCATTATTATGGAATTAGCATACGGGTCAGAGGGCATACAGCAAGTGCATTGTTTGCTTAATTAACTACATTAACATGTTAAATCGACTTTTAATATAAAGTCAAATGGACAAGCATAACAGCTGTCAGTGTATATTGTCTTCGGTTTCGTCTTTTGTTTTAAGCAGGAAGTTGTCCTGGTCTGGGAAGCGCAGCTGCAGATCATAAGAGCGGCGATATTTACAGTTCAGGATCATTCTGACGAGGGCAAAGAAAGGCAATAAATCTCCCTGCGTGCTGTCCGTCCATGAGCCAGCATAACAACAGCAAAATAGAACTTAACGGGAACCGCTGTCACATTCTGGACTGAAAATATTTTCATTCCTGAGACAAGGACACTGCGTCCAGCTCAAGGGTCACCCCCTCCCCACATACGGACACTTACGAACGGGCGCTCAGAAATGCATATACCATTTCCAAATGCATTGCCGGTCTTTTTTTGGAAGTCCTTCTTGCGTTCTCGGTCTCTGGCCCCCTATGAGAAGGCAAGACCCTCCTCCCCCCTCCGTGTCCAGGCCAGACTCCCTGGCATTTCCCACTTCGCTGTGGCCAGTTGTTGTTGGTGGACTGAAAACCGGAGGAAAATAAAGAGATCTAAATGTCAGCAGGGAAGTGCAGTGCATTCCGCGCCCCTGCATCTCCTGAGCGGTCACCTAGAACAGCGTGTGATCCCGAGACAAAGCTGCCCACAGACGGAGGTGGGGGTGGAAGTGGAGACATTACCCAGAATGCAAGCCTGCGAGATTGTCACCGGGTCCAGCAGAATATATCTCTCTGGTCCATCTCTACCTGCAGGGGCTGGGACACTTTTCATTTAGATTCTTTCACGGGATATTGGGTTTTTCTGGGTCGGGTCGGGATGACATAAATGAGGAAGCTTGTACCTGATCCGGCGACACATACTCGCTGCTCTGTTCTTTTCATGCACACACATAATGAAAATACATGGGAAGACTACATGGAGATTTAAAGGTGTGTCCTGTACACTGCGGGACATTTTCTTTTTCTTCTCCTTCCTTCCCAAGCCCCTTTTTTCCTCAAAGGTGTTTTCAGCGGGAGCATGAAAGATGCATGAGGAAGGGAAAGGTCACCACTGAAAATAAAAAAAATAAAGGCCTTTTTGTCGCAGCACGAGCGAGAGAGAATGGTAATTTTATTTAGTCTTTTATTTCTTTTTTTGTCTCTCTGGCAGATTGTTGGCAAAGAGAGATGGCCAGCCATAAAAAGGGACCCCTCGGCTTGGCAGTTCATCGAGCGACACGTCACTCTCAAATTAGCTTTGTTTCTTAAATGCTCTCTTAAGAGAACGCCGCACTCTTGGTGCCTTTGAATGCTCCAGAGATCATGAATCCCTTGTTTATGTGAACTTGAAAAGATTCTGGCGCATTTCACTGGAAGGCAATATTTACATACAGCGTGGCATGGCCGTGCATTTGATTTAGATCCGCAGTAGCCCATCTGATCCCCGTCCAAAAACACGCTCTTAGCCTCCACTGCCGTCTCATGGAATACATTATTCTATTTTACTCTATATTAGGTTTACCCCAAATGCAACACCAGTAAGCCAGCGCTAGATCTCTGAGCATGTGCAGAATATTATGTGGGATCGTTTGAATAAAGCTCGGAGTTTTGACTAAAGCATTTAGCTCACCGCAGATGGTGAAAAAATAACATTTACTGCTACTGTGGATGTTTTTAGTTATTCTGCGCAGACCTTTCCCTGTGGGGACCTCATGAAAAAGTCTGCAAATATCTGAAGCCTGGTTGAACGAATTAAAGTTCACCAGGAAAAAAAAGAAGATTTAACCATATAGCATTAGGAAGACATGACATGTTTTGCAAAGTCCGGTCTCAAAGGGATAGTTCACCTAAAAAACGAAAATGTTTGCTAGCAGTTATTTCCCATCGGGGCTTCTCAAGCTCTGAAAAGCATGTAAAAGTGCCAGGGAAAAAAAGGTTGCATGCACTAGATTCCCAAGCTATGTATGAGGAATAGGTTTAATTTAAGTCATTATTAACTTTAAATATTCCTCTCCAATGAGACGTTAAAGTCCACCTGTAGGCAATAATTGTATCCTTTAAAAGTCTTCTTTGATCACCAAAAGTTTCATGTGAAAAAGAAAAATGTCTGGGCAACTTTGGTCAAATTTTGAAATGTTTAATTTTTTGCTTCATCGCAATGGGATGACACTCGGTGATTTTTGTCACATTAGCTATATAAAGAAAATCATAGACATGATTCAGATATGTTAAAGGGCCTATAAAAAGAAAAAAAAGTGCACAGCAATTATACACGTGAACTTTAATGACATCCCATTCTTAATCTGTAGGGTTAAATATGGAGTTGGGCCACGCTTTGCTGCTATAACAGCTTCACATCTTTCCTCAAGGTTCAGGAGTGTGTTTATGGGAATTTTTTTATGTCATTCTTCTAGAAGTGAAGATCATTTCACTTCATTTGTGAGGTCAGGCACTGATGTTGGATGAGAAGGCCGGGCTCTCAGTCTCCGCTCTAATTCATCCCAAAGATGTTCAATCCGGTTGAGGTCAGTACTCTGAGCAGGCCAGTCATATTCCTCCACACCAAACTCGCTTTATTGGCTGACGCTGTTTCAACATGTGTAGTCATGTTGGAACAGGAAGGGGGTACACTCTAAAACTGTTCCCACAAAGTTGGGAGAATAAAATTGTCCAAAATGTCTTGGTATTTGGCACTCAAAAAAATTAGGAGTTCCTTTCACTGGAACTAAGGGGCCAAGTCCAACCCCTGACAAAAGAGAAGTGTGATTGGCAGAGCCGGCCCAAGCCTTCATGGGGCCCTAAGCAGAATTTTATTTGGGGGCCCCTTGGTACCGATTGACTATTGTCAATTCTTGATAATAATCACACACCCATTATCAATTTTATTAGCTGTAGCTGTGTTGCTTACATCATGTCTGTCTGTCATGTTTTTACCCTTATACAGATTTTAATTGTAAAAGTAGCAAACCCACAAAATGGGTTTAGGTGTTCATTTGCACTTTAATATTCAAAGTCTTACAGTACGGTTCAGACTGGGATATGTACGATTTAAAAAAAGATGTTTTTTTTTTTTTTTTTAAGAAGTCTCATGATAAATATGCTCACAATTCTTTACCCCAGGATTCTTTGATGAATAGAAAGTTCAAAAGAACAGGATTTATCTAAAATAGAAAGCTTTCAAAGAATCATAAAAAAGACGTTTACTGTTTTCAACATGATAATAAAAAATAAATGTTTCTTGAGCAGCCAATCATCATGAGAATAATCTGTGAAGGATCATGTGACAGTGAAGACTGGTGTAATGATGCTGAAAATTCAGCTTTGATCACAGGAATACATTACAATTTACTTGATACATATCACATGTTCGTATCACATATGAATATCATACATATATATATATCATAGAAAGCAGCTATTTTATATTGCAATAATATTAGTAGGCATACTTCTATTTGTTGACAACAACATATTTATAAATGATTCTCTTTACGAATTTAGGAAGGTTTTTTGGGGAAGAACGAATTTGCATCCCCCCCCCCAAAAAAAAAGATAATTTTGAGCGACTCAAACTATAGCACTTGCAGAGAAGCATTTAGTGATGATTCTCTGCAGAAACTGGAAGCTATGCTGTACTCCGTCCAAAACATGCAGCATGTCAAATAAGATATTTGCACTAAACCAAAGCGCATTCTCAAATCCAGTAGCGCATTTCAGCGCCGATTTTTTTCTCACACTGAGGACTTTGAACCCTGACGAACAAGCTAGTCCAGTCGATGGCACCGCGAGCTCGTGCAGCGCTGTCTGAATCAATCCGTGCATATATTAGAAAATCTAACATTTTGCAGTTTATTTAGTAATTGTTTTAAGGCCATTTTGCGATTTCAAACATAAAGGAACATAGCTGCAGGCAGCAAGAAGTCATTTTAAGTGCTCTTGGGGGCCCCCCGGTGGCCAAGGGGGCCCTAAGCAGCCGCTTAGTTCGCTTATGCCTTGGGCCGGCCCTGGTGATTGGTCACTCCAGAGAGCTTCTGTTGTTTCCAATCGCTTTCACTTTGTTTTAATACCACTAACAGTTGACCGTGGAATATTCACTGACACTTCAAATCAACATAAAATAAAATAAAAATCTAAACCTTGACAAAAAGTAGTCTTTTGAGAATGTCTATGAATCCAAATCCACAACTATCTAATACGTATTTATGTTTACATTACTATAGAGTTCATAAGCCACTTTATATATAACTATATACAAATCTAGTGGTTACATCATGGCATTACATACGTTTTTCTTTTTTTAAATCCCACCAGATGGCACTGATCTACCTTCAACCAGTGGATTTTAAATGCCGTGTCTCTATTTTAACATGGGATACTGCTTTAATTGAAAAGTAATTTTAAAAAAGTAAAATTATAGCTAATATAAAAAATGTATAAATATTGCATAGTATCATAAAATCCCCTAAAAATTCTAAATAATAATTCAAAAATATTATTGAAAAAAAAGTATATTGCATTGGTTTTTCTGGAGAAAAAGAAAAGTTACATTTAAAGACTTCTCTCATTTTTGACCGCGAAGGAGCCATATATGACCCTTACACGAAGAGGACTATAGCGAGTTAAAACACGAAAAGCCACACACTCCATCAAATAGGGTTAGAAGAACTGTTGCCAAACACATAACATTCAAGAAACATAATAATCACTGCAATAATGATCCAATCATAGACTCTTAAGCATTTAAATCCAAACCGTGAAAATTATCAATTATCTTTGACAATAGTAGCCCTGGCATAAATGTGCTTAAACTGTGGGTGTGTTCTTCCCTCTTACATCTTACTGTGTCATTTCTCATGTACATCCCTCTCTATTTCACTCCATTCTCCATCTGTATCTTCTGGTAACTCAAAGCTTGACCGACCAATCTGGTCTCACTGTTTCTTCTCTCTTGGATCATTTGCTGGCCGATGCCTGATACCTGATACATCTTGCAGCCCCACAGCCTGCATGGCTAATCTGGCTCAGCCAAATGGCCAGAGCCCACCAATTCTGAAGGTCTCCATTGTGGATCAGCTGAACCTTGTCCAGGAGCAAAGACTCTCTAATTAACCCCATATGCTTGTACAAAGTCCACATCCCACCCACAGGCCAGCACTCTGATCCAGTAAGAAAATATGCTTTAATATCGATGTCACAAGCACTAAACCTTTGTAATCAGAACAAGGAATATTTGTGAACTACAGTTGTCGCCCAAGAAAAAATGACAATTATAGTAGAGCATGGGGTCAGATTCAAACAATTATCAAACCATCGCTTGATCTTTCCTGAATAAAAATGTTATATTATGTGAGTTTGTCGTGAAAACTTTGTCGTAAAAATTTAAAGTTTAAAAGTGACTTTTATTCTTTTCACTTGTTTACCGAAGGTTTATATCTAAAGAAATGCCAATTATTCTAATTTTAAAGGGTTTCAAACTATATGTTTGAAACTGACATAAAAAAGCATTTGTACTTTTTGGACCGTTAACTTGAAAATTGTACAGTTACTAAGATACAGCCTGATACAAGAAACAGAAATATGATCATTAAATGTTTGTATTCCAATTATTACCTAGGAAAAATGAGACTAGGAGGTCAGAGACAAAAACAAACTTGTAAAGATGAATAAATCAGTGGTGTTTTTATATAAATAGCAGCTTAATGTGTTCTGTGGATTAACAAAGTCACAAGCTTTGGACACGGGTCAGTGTGTGTGAAGACAGCCATCAAAAGCTTCGGCCAGCAAACACAAACGGTTTGGCCTGGCTGCTCGCTCTCTCATTGTGCTGGAAGAGTGATGCTGTGGTTGCAAATTAGCCTTGTGCAATCGAAAGAAAGAAAAAAAACAGAGTGAGAGACGAGGTGAGGCTGCAGGCCTGTAGGTCTGAGGATTCCACCAGTGGAGATATTTCCACCAGTTCAAGCTTCAAGAACTTTGTAAACATACTTGTTTCATATTTACATCAATAGTGCTCATACATATGTATGTATCCAACTAGTTTAATATTAATTTACTTTGATTTGCACCATATTCACATCAGTAGAAATTGTAACGGATTCACAGAGGCAGGATTCAATAGCAAGTAAATCTGTTTATTTGACGGATAGTGTCACAGAAGTCAAAACTCAGAACACTGAAGATGTCCGGATAAGACAGAGCAGTGAGAGAGGCTCTGTTGGCGACACGGGCAGGCTGTGAGCAGCTGTGACTCGGGAGGTCGGTACAGGTAATCCGGGAAGGGATCCAGCGTTTCACGGAAGGGGGAAACGACAACCAACACGGAGACACAAGGGGAAACATCCAACAACGCTCTGACAAAGACAAGAGAGAAACAGAGAGACTAAATAGGGTGAAGGTGATGAGTTGCAGCTGGTGCAGGTGATCAGCCACAGGTGCGTGATGAGCCAATCCCAGGCTCCGCCCTCACCTACATTCAACACGCACCCAAGAGTGAGACAGGGAATCCATGAACCGTGACAGTACCCCTCCCCCTAGGAGCGTCCCCTGACGCTCCCAGCCGACCTTACCTGTTGATTGTAATCATCAATAAGGGAGTGATCCAGAATGTCCCTAGCAGGAACCCAACTTCTCTCCTCCGGACCGTAACCTTCCCAGTCCACCAAGTACTGGAAACCGCGTCCCCTCCGTCTAGAATCCAGAATGCGATTAACCGAATATGTTGGTTCCCCATCTACGAGTCGCGGCGGTGGGGGAACCGGGACTGGCGGATTAAGGTGGGAGTGAAAAACAGGCTTGATTTTGGATACATGGAAGGCGGGATGAATCCTCCTGTACGCCGGAGGGAGTTTGAGGCGGACTGTCACCGGACTAATGATCTTGGTGACAGTGAACGGACCGATAAATTTGGGAGCAAGTTTATTAGATACGGAGCGGAGAGGAATGTTCTTGGTTGAAAGCCACACTTTTTGACCAACGACGTAAACGGGAGGCTTAGACCGGTGGCGATCGGCTTTAGCCTTGGTGCGCGCTCCCACCTGGAGCAGAGTCTCACGGGCTCTGGTCCATGTGCGATGACACCTCTGGATAAAGGCGTGAACAGAGGGGACCGCGACCTCGGAATCCAGACTAGGAAAAATAGGTGGCTGGTAACCTACACTACACTCAAATGGCGAAAGGCCCGTAGATGACACTGGTAACGAGTTATGAGCGTACTCAACCATAGAGAGTTGTTGGCTCCAGGATGAAGGATTCTTGGATACCAAACATCGCAACACTCTTTCCAGATCCTGATTGGCTCTCTCAGTCTGACCGTTGCTTTGGGGGTGATAACCCGAAGACAGACTAACCGTGGCTCCTAGTAATTTACAAAACTCCTGCCAAAATTTGGACACGAATTGGGAACCTCTGTCGGAGACCACGTCCATCGGGAGGCCATGTAACCGAAAGACGTGGTCTACTACAGATACCGCGGTCTCCTTGGCTGAGGGTAATTTGGGCAAGGGAATGAAATGTGCTGCCTTCGAGAATCGGTCCACGACGGTCAAAACGACCGTCTTGCCCTGGGAGGGCGGGAGGGCGGTAACAAAATCTAGAGCGATGTGGGACCAGGGTCTCGAAGGAACAGACAACGGCTGAAGTAACCCATGAGGAGGTTGGTTAGATGTCTTACCAACCGCACAGACCGAGCAAGCCAAAACAAAACTGTGAATGTCGCGAGCCATAAGTGGCCACCAAAATCGTTGCTTTATTAAACTGCTAGTGCGGTTTACCCCTGGATGACAAGCAATGTTGGAGCAGTGACCCCATTTGAGGACCTCGGATCTTAACCCCTCCGGAACGAACAAACAACTCGGTGGGCCGCCGGGCGGGGGCGTTACCCCTTCTAAGGCCACTTTGACCTTCGATTCGATCTCCCATGTGAGTGTAGCGATAACTATCTTCTCTGGCAAAATACACTCGGGAGTAACCGGGCGTTCGGAAGCATCAAAAATACGAGATAAAGATTCGGGTTTGATGTTTTTAGACCCGGGGCGGTACGAGAGAACAAAGTCAAAACGTCCGAAAAAAAGTGCCCACCGAGCCTGCCTGGAGTTGAGTCTTTTAGCAGATCTAATATATTCAAGGTTCTTATGATCCGTCCATACAATAAAAGGTACCCCCGACCCTTCAAGCCAATGACGCCACTCCTCCAACGCTAACTTGACGGCCAACAACTCTCTGTTACCAATGTCATAATTGCGTTCGGCAGGAGAAAGACGATGGGACAAAAACGCGCACGGGTGCATCTTGTCATCTGAGGGAGAGCGCTGTGAAAGAACCGCTCCTACCCCCACCTCTGACGCGTCGACCTCTACCACGAACTGACGTGTGGAATCAGGGGCGACTAAGATGGGAGCCGAAACAAAGCGGCTTTTAAGTTTGGCGAATACAGCCTCCGCTGTATCGGACCACCTGAACGTCGTTCGGGGAGAGGTCAAGGCAGTCAGAGGTGCGGCTAGTTGGCTGAAATTGCGAATAAAACGCCGATAGAAATTGGCGAACCCCAGAAACCTCTGTAGGGCCTTACGGGAATCTGGACTTGGCCAATCCATCACAGCCTTAACCTTGTCGGGATCCATGCGCATTCCCTCCGATGACACGATGTACCCTAAAAAAGGAACAGACTGTGCATGAAAAGCGCATTTCTCCGCCTTGACAAAAAGCCCATTCTCTAGCAACCTCTGAAGCACTCGTCTGACGTGTCGAACATGTTCCTGGAGAGACGAAGAAAAAATCAAAATGTCATCCAGGTAGACATATATGAATTGGTCGACCATGTCTCTCAACACATCATTGACGAGTGCCTGGAAAACCGCTGGGGAGTTGGAAAGGCCGAAAGGCATGACCAAATATTCAAAATGCCCCCTGGGGGTGTTAAATGCGGTTTTCCATTCATCCCCCTCCCTGATGCGAACCAAATGATAAGCGTTACGTAAGTCCAACTTCGTGAAGACGGATGCTCCCTGTAACCTCTCGGAAGCTGAAGACATCAACGGCAAAGGATAGGTATTCTTTACCGTGATGTTATTCAGCCCTCGGTAATCAATGCAAGGTCGCAGAGAACCATCCTTCTTCCCCACAAAGAAGAACCCCGCCCCCGCTGGAGAAGAGGAAGGGCGGATGAATTTGGAGGCTAGAGAATCAGAAATATATTTCTCCATGGCCTCCCTCTCTGGAATAGAAAGAGAGTATAGTTTGCCCTTAGGCGGAGACTTACCTGGGAGTAAATCTATAGCACAGTCATAGGGACGATGCGGAGGAAGAGAAGCAGCTCGGGACTTACTGAACACTTCCTTCAGGTCGAGGTACTCCGGAGGCACGTTAGACAGATTCACCGTCTCACTCTGAAAAACAGAACGAGACACAGACGAACAAGCAGACACCAAACAAGACTCATAACATTTATCACTCCACGCAGACACAGAGTTTTGTCCCCAGTCAACCCTTGGATTGTGTAACTCCAGCCAAGGGTGACCGAGGACAATGGGAGCCAAAGGGGAGTCCAGGATGAAAAATGAAATGCGTTCAGTGTGGTTGCCGGAAGTGATCAGTGTGAGTGGTTCAGTGGTGAATGAAATGTCAGGGAGAACTTGTCCGTTAAGTGCGTTGACAGAAATGGTGTTCTTGAGTGCAATGGTGGTTATGTTGAGTTTATGAACCAGGGCAGAGTCAATGAAGTTACCTTCCGCTCCCGAGTCGAGAAGGGCGAGGCTGGAATAATCCTGAGCTGCCCACAGCAATCTCACCGGGAGGAGAGTGGAGGATGAGGTCTTTTCCACGGAGATCCCGCCCGACAGTAGCCTTCTTTTTACCACCGGGCGTGGTCTTTTACCGGGCAGGAGTCTAGCAGGTGTCCGTTCCCGCCGCAGTACAGGCAAAGACCACGGGATCTCCGTCTCGCCTTCTCCTCCCGGGAGAGCCGAGCTCGACCCACCTGCACGGGCTCCGGGTTGAAGGTGTGGCTGACCGCATCCGTAGTGCTGGCCTGAGGGCATTCGACGCTCCCAAGCTGAGGCTCCATCCTGGACCTCAGCCGACTCAGACGAGCGTCCACCCTCAACGCAAGATCGATGAGACCGTCAATCTTCTCCGGAAGGTCGATGGTAAAGATCTCCTTCTGGATGCGGTCAGCCAGCCCATGCAGGAACATGTCCCACTGTGCCTCCTCGTTCCACTTGCACTCGGCGGCCAGGGTGCGGAACTCGATGGAATAATCCGAGACCGAGCGGTTACCTTGACGAAGCTCTGCGAGTTGACGTGCCGCTTCTCTTCCGGTCACCGCTCGGTCAAACACCCTTCTCATCTCCGCCGCCAGCGTCTGGAACGAGGAGCAGCAAGGATGTTGATTCTCCCACACCGCCATTCCCCAAAGTGCGGCTCGTCCGGAGAGCAGGGTGAGGACGAATGCCACCTTGGATCTCTCAGTGTTGAAAGTCTGCGGTTGAAGAGCGAAAAACAAGGAACACTTGGTAAGGAAGGCTCTGCAAAAATTGCTCTCACCGGCATAACTCTCGGGGGTAGGCAGACGTGGTTCCGGTTGCCGCGATGCGGATGGTGTGTGGGGAATCGGCGGTGGGTCGGGCACAGTGGGACCGACGAGTTGATGCATCTGTTGGGTCAGCTCGGCCACCCGTGCCACCAAGGTGTGTACTGCCTTTCCTGTGGCAGTTAAGTTCGCCTCCTGCTGGTCCAGTCTCTTGTTGCTGCTGGTCAGTAGGGCGTTGATACTCGCTGAATCCATGGTTGGTCAGAGCGTTCTGTAACGGATTCACAGAGGCAGGATTCAATAGCAAGTAAATCTGTTTATTTGACGGATAGTGTCACAGAAGTCAAAACTCAGAACACTGAAGATGTCCGGATAAGACAGAGCAGTGAGAGAGGCTCTGTTGGCGACACGGGCAGGCTGTGAGCAGCTGTGACTCGGGAGGTCGGTACAGGTAATCCGGGAAGGGATCCAGCGTTTCACGGAAGGGGGAAACGACAACCAACACGGAGACACAAGGGGAAACATCCAACAACGCTCTGACAAAGACAAGAGAGAAACAGAGAGACTAAATAGGGTGAAGGTGATGAGTTGCAGCTGGTGCAGGTGATCAGCCACAGGTGCGTGATGAGCCAATCCCAGGCTCCGCCCTCACCTACATTCAACACGCACCCAAGAGTGAGACAGGGAATCCATGAACCGTGACAGAAATTCTACGATGATGTCCTTAAACGTTAAAAAATCATACCAACCCCAATCTATTGAACAAAGGCAGCTGTGAAAATAAATCTCCATTGTGTATCATTTTAATCTTTCATTTAAAAATTCCCAAATTCCAATCTTTCATTGAAGCAAAACCAATGAAAGTGTGGGAAACTCACATTATGAGGTTTTTTCTCCAGTGCATATTGGCCACAACTATTGCCACCCCTAGAAATTCTTATAAATAAAATATTCCCATTCATATTTTTAAACACTTTGCACACAAAGGGTGACTATGAGCCTGAAATTGTCCAGCCATGACTTCCTGTTCCACAAAGGCTAAATTTCCTTAATTATCATCACAATGAGTAAAAACACAGAATATAGTTCTGATGTGCAGCAATAGATTCTTGAGCTTCACAAAATAGAAAGTGTCTGTAAGAAAACAGCTAAAGCATTGAAAATCCCCATTTCCACCATCAAGGCAATAAGTGAGAAGTTTAATCAACTAAAGATGTTCTGAATCTGCCTGGAAGAGGACGAGTGTCTATATCGTCCTAATGCACGAGAGGAGGAGAGTTTGAGTGGACAAAGACTCTCCGAGATCACAGCTGGAGAAGTGCAGAGATTAGTTGAGTCTCGGGCTCAAAAAAGAATAAAAAAATCGATCAAACAACGCCAACATCACCACATGTTGTTTGGGAGGGTTTGAAGAAAAATCCTCCTCGCTCATCCAGAAACAAACTCCAGCATATTCAGTTCAGACACGACTGGAGCTTCAGACGGACCTGGTTCTGTGGTCAGATCAAACTAAAAAAAGAGCTTTTGGCACAAACACACCAGATGGCTTTGGTGCAAACAGGGATCAAAAGTCCCTCATGGCCACGGTTAAACACACCGCTGGATCTTTAATGTTGTGGGTCTGTTTTTTTGCTGGAGGTCCTGGACATCTTGTTCAGATTCATGGTATCATGGATTCTAGCAAATACCAACAGATAAAAAATCAAAACCTGACGCTTCTGCTAGAAATCTGATAATGGGCCGTGGTTGGATCTTCCATCAGGACAATGATCCAAAACAAACATCAAAATCAACACAAAAATGTGTGACTGAGCACAAAATGAAGCTTCTGCCATGGCCGTCCCAGTTCCTGAGCTGAACCCAATAGAAAATGAGTGATGAGCTGAAGAGAAGAGCTGGAATCTGAAGGATCTGGAGAGATTCTGGATGAAGGAATGGGCTCTGATCTCCAAACTCATCAGGCCTTACAGAAGAAGACTCAGAGCTGTGGTCTTGGGGGAAGGACGGCGCAATAATTGTGGTCAACGAAAGGAAAAGGTTGAAAGGTTAGAATATTGTGTTTTTTTTATTTTTTATAAAACAAACATTAAAAGTATAAACAATGCAGATTTATTTTCACAGCCACCTTTGTCATATTTACCAAGAGTGCCAATACTTCTAGAGTTGACTGTGTAACAGCAGTTAATCTTCCTAAAGCTGCTTTTGTGAACATCCTGTTAAAAGAACCATAACTGTTGCGCTCTGTAATTAAATGAAATCACCAGTCTTTTTGTTCCTTCTAAGAGGCCAGAGCACCGCGGTGGCTTCAGGGCGCCGTGAGGGCGAACGCTCAGCTGAGCACAGGTGCTGGACTGTCGGTATTTAATGCAACACTTCTCTGTCCTGCTGGCCTGTGAATGGACACAGAACTCTTCATCTGAGCTTGTCACTGTCACATGAGCTGAGCAGTGATGTGAGAAGAGCGGGAACAGACCCTCAGTCACAGCTCATCTCCTGAACTTCCTCCCAGAGGAGGTTATCTGAGGTGAAACAAAGAGTCACGGGGGAAATCACCAGCAGATTTGTTATTGTTGGATTTTAAAGTGTGTCATTCAGACTCTCCACAGAACAGTTTGAATACATTAGTTCAGTCGGAGTGTAGGTTTTAATAGTTTAACGGAGCTGTCTGATGCCTTCTCATTATTGAAAGGATTATTTTGTCTTAGATTAAGTGTCGTGTGCTCACCAAAGCACTGTCCATTGTATTATCTGTTTGAATATATGTAATAATGCATTTTATTTCTGTGAGCAAAGCTGAATTTCCAGCATCATTACTCCAGTCTTCAGTGTCACATGATCCTTCAGAAATGGTCAATGATGTGGTACTCAAGAAACATTTCTTATTATGACTGTTGAAAACAATTGCTGGACATATTTTTGTTGAAACCATGCTTTTTTTCAGTTTCTTTGATGAATAGAAAGCTCAAAAGACCACATTTATTTATAATAGGAATATACTCATTATAAAGAAATATAACTTACTATTTACAAATGTACTATTAGGAATATAAACATTATAAAGGGCTTTACTCTCATTTTTGATCAAGTTAATGCATCCTTGCTGAATAAAAGTATTAATGTCTTTAATCTTGGTGACCAAAAATATGACTCCATCTGTACTGCACAGATTTTGTCCAATCAAATTCTATCGCACTATTGGCGGGTTTAACGCGATGACAGAGAGAGAAGCGATGGGTCGTTGCCCGCTGATCACGCCTCTTGTGGTCTGATTGGTTGAAGGGCTATTTCATTCAGAGTCATATGAATTATGTGCAGGAGAAAATACAGAACAGACTCCCCAGACCAATGTTCAATCTTAAATTGAGCTTGTTCTGGTGGTAGCCAGTCAATGTAGAATTATAAGTCAGATTTGTATGAAATGAAGCAGACATCTGTGAGACAAATTCAAAGAGATAAATAAAGTCACAGTGTGAGATATATTAGGCCTTATAAAACCATATTGGGAGATACAAAGTCACAATTATCTTTTGTATTTCTTTTTACATAAACAGCCTTACACAGAAAGCTGTACTCATCCAGCAATTTCAAAGGGCCTTTAACGCTTTCCTTTGATCATTTTCACAAAAATCTCATGGCCCCCAGAATATTTTGTTGTATGAATATCTGAACATGCAAAGAAACAAACATTTTATTCTAGCTTCATGAAATATGTTTTATCAACACATGAATGTGGGTAAGTTTCATTAAAAAGCAACATTTTGAGCAAAAAACGGAGAAAATCACGTTTTAGTCAAAGATTACATCCAGATCAGATTCAGAGCGATGATCAAACACACATGGAGGAGATCGAGTCCATCAACACCTCTAATGCTTCACAGTCCTGTAGCTCATCCTGGGTCCACATTTCATTCAGTAACATTAGGCAGTTTTGATTTATATGCTGTTTATGCTGGTAATCGCTTTATTTTATTTATTTATTTCACTTTATTTATTTTATTATTAGTACTCTTTCAGAAGATGTGTCATAGCGCCCCCTACACTGTAAAAAAATTATTTAGAAAAAAAGTTACCTGGTTGCCTTAAAATTTTGAGTTCATTGAAATTAAAATTTTGAGTTAATACAATGAACATTTTTTGAGATTCGACAACCTTTATTAAAAGATTATTAAAAGATTTTGTAAGCATATTGGGTAATTATGTGTGTTATTTCTGATGACGCAGTAAAACATGCCAAATAGTGCTATTTTCTTGATTTATCAAATTTTTTATGTGGTTCAGATACAAAAATATTTTGAGTTTCGATTTATTAAACTAATTTCCTTCATTGTATCAACTCAAATTTTTAATAAACTCAAAATTTTAAGGCAACCAGGTTACTTACTTTTTTAAGTTAAACCAACAAAAAACACCACAATTTTTTTACAGTGTAGTATATAACAGTGAAAACACAGACAATTCCATGTTTGGCGGTGTCATCACACAATTCTGACTTTATATCTTGTTAATCTTGTTTCCGACTTTTTTATATATATGTCGTCTCACAAATAATGGAAAATTTTGTGTTTGGCAGGGAAGCAATGTCTCACAAATAACGTAAAATTACATTTAAGGCAGGGAAAGAGTTAATGGTTTAACAGTAAAACAATAAAAATGAATAAATAATCTGTCATTTCCAATCTTTCATTCCTAATGGCCACGAGATCTCAATGCTGGTCCTCTCCAAAAAGAGGTACACTGTAAAAAATTATGTAAAAACTAAGTTACCTGGTTGCCTTAAAATGTTTAGTTCATTAGTTCATGAGTTAATACAATGATTTTTTTTTTTTTGAGAATCGACAACCTTTTTTCAAATTTTATTAAAAGATGTTGTATTATTAAAAGTGTATTGGATAATTGTGTGTGTTTTATTTGTGATGACGCAGCCAAATTGTGCTATTTTCATGATATATCAAAAAAAATGTAGTTCAGATACAATATTATTTTGAGTTTCTATTTCCTTCATTGTATCAACTCAAACTTTTAATTTCAATAAACTCAAAATTTTAAGGCAATCAGGTTACTTACTTTTTTAAGTTAAACCAACATTTTTTTACAGTGTACGAATAAATCCATTTATAAAACTCTGTGTAACAAAACACCTTATTATCAAGTACTTTTATGGCAGTAAACAAGCATCAGATTTTTCATTTCTTGATTTACATGCAATCCGAATACAAGGAAAACAAAGACAACACACAAAAGAGACAAAAACAGCTTTTCCCACTTGCACTCCCTCTGAGAGAAAGAGGGTGTCCTTATTGTTCTAATTGCCATTGAAGCAGCCCAGTAAACAAACAAACAAACTCCATCCCAGTGTTTAAAGACAATAGGGGGAGTCTCAATCTGTGAAATGCTAATCTCTTTTCATGCTGCCGACCCGCGTGCCTTTTGTCCGCTGCCTGGGCCTCACCAAGGGCCGTGACTTCATTGGAATAAGTGGCAGAGGCCTGGCACCTCTCTCTGGGCCGGACTTCACGGAGGGGAGGAGATAGGAGAGAGATCCGTTAGAGTCCATCCAAGCCGCCTGTCAGCTCTGCTTATTGATGCCTGAGCCACCGGCGGCCGGCTGAGTGATTGCTGGACAGGCCCGGGCTGATTGATGTGATGGACGATTGGCCGCTTGTGTGAATGTCACAAACACACACTAACACACACTCCTCTCTAAAGGTCGTCACAGGAAATACAGAGAGTGACGAGGGGCGTGATTTCATTACCCAAAACACTGCGAGTGCGTTGGGGGAGCAGGATGTCCCCCATTGGCTTCCTGACACTCCTGGGTGATTGATAAGGCAGTTGGCTCGATGGATCGGACAGACAGTCGTATTCCTACACTTAGTTTATGGTTTGGACGGCGGCAGATGAGCTCTGGGAAACAGACCTGTGTGAGCCTCTCTGCTCTGAGCTGCTTCCATGAGAACGCATACAGCTTTTGTTAGTCGCGGTGTCAGTTTAGACCAAAACAATATATTTTCATTGGAAGCATCGTTTAAAAAATGTATTGTAATTGTTGATGACTAAACTAAAACTGAAATATTAGATTAAAACACTTGAACTTAACTTTTTTTGTACTAAAATTACTAAAACTGAAATCAAAATAAATTCAAGGTCTTTTCCATAAAATGACGTTGCTGCTTTTTTGTTTGTTTTTTAGCTTTTTGTATATTATCCTACGCTTTTTTTTACTGAGACAATTCATTAAAAAAATGTATTTCAATATTTTTTTTATTGTTTGAAATTTATATCAGTTTTCAAATCAATTCATGCTGTCATATAGACTGGGTAAACCCAGCCTGATCTGTCGGTGATTTGATTTTGCCCGGCAACTCAGTTTAGAAACCTGTACATTCATTTCTTCTGCTTCTGTTACACTTTTGTGGGAACCAATCACACACTGGCTTATCCACCTGGCGCGCTATTGGTGGATTTAACATGAGAACTGATAGAGAAGTGATGGGTCATTGCGGTCGTTGCCTGTTGATCACGCCTCTTGTGGTCTGATTGGTTGAAGGACTATCCAATTGCATACAGAGTCATTTGAATAATGCTTGTTTATCACGCCTCTTGTGCAGGAGAAAATACAGAGCAGACCCCCAGACCAAGACTTGGAGTTAAGCTTTTCTTTGAGAAAAGAACAAAGAAAGGCACTGAAATCCTTCTTAAAAAAAAGGAAGATGTGTTTTTGATCGGATACAGCAAAAGTTTAATCTATCAACTAGCTCTACTTCACTTTCTTTATTGCTCTGGTTGTTTGTAGCACTATTCCTATTGTGTGCGGAGGGAATTTGAAAGACAACTGCTTATCCCGCCTCTTGGATTGAGCCCTGTCAACGATTTGTTCCCAGACCCAACAGCTTGATGTGGGTCTGGCTTGTCAAGCTAAAAAATCAGACTTTATATCACACAATTGTGAGAAAAAAAGTCAAAATTGTGACATATAAACTTTATATTTATAAATGCAATTATATGTGAATATATAATATTATAAACCCATAAATATGTGAAGAAAACAAAGAAAAAATTATGAAAATATTGTGTTTGTACATAGTAGCAAGTTAAGGGTTCATTTGTCAAATTACAGTGTGAAAGTAATATTTCATTTTGTAGATTTAGGTCATATAATATTACGAAATTAGCCTTTTTTATTCCAAAGAAATGTATTCTTCACCACCATCTTCCCCATCACAAGCTGTTAAAAACACAATACATTTGATGTTGCGGAGATGACATTGTGGTGGTAAGCTAGTGATTTTCAGAAAAATCTTCTGTGATGTATGATTATACACACTGTTGCATAATGTTAATAGACAAATTACATAGAGTAGTGAGAACAGTGTGTTTTACAAGAGTTTATTTTGTCAAAGTACACAAGGCCAGAAGAGCTCATATTTGAAGAAACACCCATCTATAGATGACACTTTGATAGCTACTCATGTTCTCTTATTTGCTGTGAACATGACACTAATAAGACAGCTACAGAAGACAGGTTTGCTTTTGCAATTATGTTGCATCAGACTAACATAACAAGGTTCTTTCACGCAGAGTGTTTGACAAAATGAAAACATGGTTATTTCTATGTATAAAAGCAGTATATGACGGGCATCTAAAGTGCAGTAAAGTGCCTATTTTATGTGTGGATGAGATTCGCATAAGCCCTGCATGTTGCGACCAATTTTCGATGACCAGTAAAGCCGGTAAAATGCCATACATCAAGCATATGCTGGCACCGGTTTAAGGCCTCTAACAGATGTCACCATACTGACTAGCATCCATGCCTCATCCATGCAATAAATGAACTCGCTGGATGGATGAAGCTCAAGATGTTGACAGCCTCGACCATCTGGGCTCAGCGTATAGCTCAACTGCTAGAGAAGCAAATGTGCGCTGATAAAAGAGAAAGTATGGGATGATTTCAGAGCTTCTCATTAGCAGGGCAGGACTATTGGCATTCTGTTGAGTTTTACTGCTGTTGTATCTCTCTCTATTTTTCTCTCTCTCTCAGTTTCCAGCTGGTTTGGTGGGTAATTAGATGGCATGGATGAACTTTGTGCCCATACAGAGGGCAGATGGGTGTCTGGGTCAGAGCCCAGTCACAGAGAGTGCCAGCCTTCTCAGTAGTGGCCATAGATCTAAATGGACAAAGTTCAAGGCTCATAACAGTCAGTTTTATTCTATTCAGAGGTGGACTCTGATGGTATGTGTGGGGGTATTTTGTATTAAATGTAGCCCTGTTAATCAATTAAAAATGCTTAAAGTGCCCCAATTATTGTTTTTGAATATTCCCTTTCATGGAGTGTATAATATCGTTGTTTGTGAATGTAAACTTTCTGCAAAGTTGTGAAGTCGAAAGGGCAGGATAAATAAAGATATTGTCTTCCAAAAGAAAGAATTGACACTGCGTTACGGTTCTATGTCGCTAAAAAACACATTTCCATAATACCGCCTATGTTGTACATTGTCTGGCCACAAAAATCTTGACCCCTAGGTCATTTCACTGACGACTGCTTCTCAAATCTCAGAGTTCAAAGTGGGATCACAAAACACTTGCTCTTGGAAGATGGGTCAGTACCAGTTTAACTGGACTAGCTCCTCATAATCACATCCTGTAAAAAAAGGGAGTTTCTCAGAGACAACTTGCAAAGAGTCTGAATTTATCATCATCTACAGTACATAATATCATCCAAAGATTCAGAGTATCTGGAACAATCTCTGTGCGTAAGGGTCAAGGCCGGAAAACCATACTGGATGCCCGTGATCTTCGGACCCTTAGACGGCACTGCATCACATACAGGAATGCTATTGGAAATCACAAAATGGGCTCAGGAATACTTCCAGAAAACATTGCCATTCACCTTTGCCGGCTAAAACTCTACAGGTCAAAAAAGAAGCCATATCTAAACATGATCCAGAAGCGCAGGCATTTTCTCTGGCCCGAGGCTCATTTAAAATGGACTGTGGCAGAGTGTAAAACTGTTCTGTAGTCAGACGAATCAAAATTTCAAGTTCTTTTTGGAAAACTGGGACACCATGTCATGCGGACTAAAGAGGAAAAAGACAACCCAAGTTGTTTTCAGCACTCAGTTCTGAAGCCTGCATCTCTGATGGTATGGGGTTCCATGAGTGTGTGTGGCATGGGCAACTTACACATCTGGAAAGGCACCATCAATGCTGAAAGGTATATCCAAGTTCTAGAACAACATATGCTCCCATCCAGACGCCGTCTCCTTCAGGGAAGACCTTGCATTTTCCAACATGACAATGCCAGACCACATACTGTATCAATTACAACATCATGGCTGTGTAGAGCAAGGATCCGGGTACTGAAATGGCCAGCCTGCAGTCCAGATCTTTCACCCATAGAAAACATTTGATGCATCATAAAGAGGAAGATGCGACAAAGAAGACCCAAGACAGTTGAGCAACTAGAAGCCTGTATTAGACAAGGATGGGACAACATTCCTATTCCTAAACTTGAGCAACGTGTCTCCTCAGTCCCCAGACGTTTGCAGACTGTTATAAAAAGAAGAGGGGATGCCACACAGTGGTAAACATGGCCTTGTCACAACTTTTTTGAGATGTGTTGATGCCATGAAATTTAAAATCAACTTATGTTCTCCTTAAAATTATACATTTTCTCAAACATTTGATATGCCATCTATGTTGTATTCTGAATAAAATATTGAAATTTGAAACTTCCACATCATTGCATTCTGTTTTTATTCACAATTTGTACAGTGTCACAACTTTTTTGGAATAAGGTTTGTATATATTTACCTGGTGTTCAAAATATGTAGTTTTGTATTTTATATTGTGTAAGTTTCTGGAACACAAGCTGTATGCAGTAGACAAATCACAGTAGACTGGGCCATCTGGCCAATCAAAGTGAAGTCTCTCACGGAAAGGATGGATTTAGAGAGACTTCATCCGTCAAGTCGTTTGAGAATCATAAAAAAATGTGATGATGTGCAATGTACATTATGTGAATATTATTATTATTATTTTTTTACTTTGATCCATGCTGTAGGAGACTCTAAAACATACTGCATATTTGGGGTAATGCAGGGATGTTTTATATGGTTACAACAATCATATTAAATACATTTGAGTGTGTTAAAAGTTATGTTATAACGTTACTTTGCATTCGCTCGGTGGCTGAGACTTAATTAAAACTAAAGGACTGCTGCTAAATGACATGCCATTAATTTGAACATATTGTATGATGGAGGAAGCTCTGTCTGATTATGCTGTTAGCCTCTTGATAAAATAGTGTCGTCTCTGAGGTAAAAACTTCACTTGTGTTGAATCAAGAAAACAAGAGATTCAAACAATAAGACTAACTGTGCCGAGCTGTGTAACGATTCGTTTTCTGTTGATACATGATCCAAACAGTCGCTCTCCTTAATAAAACACACACTATATTAAAGCGTCTTTGGTGTTTTCATGGTTTCTACAGAAATCGAGGGTAGCACGAATATGACATCATTGACAGGCGACGCATAGACAGCCTGTGTCCTGGTTAAAATAGAGGATTTCTCTGGATTTACATTTGTTTGGAAATGTTTTGAATAATGTAAGTACACAGGTCAACAAAATATATAACACTGTTATAGTGTTTTTGGATATTTTAAATAAAAAAATCGTACATGTTGTGCCTTTAAATAGTTTGGTTTTCTCATGAGATCAGGATTTAACAAATGCCATCAGATTCTGTGAGCGTGAGTTGAGTTGTGTGTGTTTTAAGGAGTGATTAATCAGTTTGTGGGACCTTTCAGGGCTTTAAGGCCAGTATACACTAATCCGACATCAAAAAACTAGTCGCAACGCACATTGATGGTGGTGTCGGCTCATGACGACTGCAACTGTGCAAAAAAATTGAGCTTGAACACGGCGCAAAATCTACAGCAGGCAGCCAATAAGCATGCATGTCCTGCGCATGCTTGAGAGATAATAACGGTCCACACAGCAGATGACAGAAGTCTGCAGTCATCATTCAAAAAGGGGAACGTGAACAAGGAATGTGAATATGCAAGCCTTATACAAAGCTTATAAATGCTCGCTTACCATTTTAAATATGAATCATTCTGATCAGTCTCAACTTATAGGCTTATCCTAACCCTAATAATTTCTAATGTAATAACTCTAATGTATTTTACATACAGTCAGCATATATTAGGTGCCTATTCTAAGCATTTCCTTACATTATAACTAGCTCTTTGACCTATATAGTGCAATGGGACTGAAGCAAATTCTCCATGTAAGAGCTGCAGGGGGAACATGCACGGAAAATTGTGTGCAAAGGGCAAGAGGCAGCTCTGCGAAACCTCCCTGCAGAAATTTATATCTGACATATCACCAACATCAAGAGGACCTGCAGGAGCCACCTGACAAAGACAAACGTTTCGTTCGAAAGGTTGAAGTAGCAATCCGACGATTTACTCCCTATATTTTTCAGGGCTCAGGAATCAAAAAGTGAATAAATCAAAAAGAAGCCCTGTGACAGATTCAGGTCATAGGCCGAGCAGACACTTAATCACAAGAGAGACATCGAGAGCAATCTGCTTGTGTGTAGTTAGAGTAATGGTGATGGACTATTATTAAAAACCACAGTTTATATTAAACTGTTGACAGGGCGAATCCATGGCATGATTAAATGCACATTGCACAAGGTTCACAAACATTTACTTAACATGTGAGAGTTCAGTAATGGTTGATTCATATTAAATGTGTTTAATGTTATGTGCTGCAGCAGCATCAACTACTCTGAAAATGTACAAAGTGCATAATTGAATGTATTTTGCCTAATTTAAATCTACTCCTTTAAAGTGGTCCTTGATTATGATTTCCCTTTTTTAACTTTAGTTAGTGTGTAATGTTTCTGTTGACTGCAAAGTCATACCGCTCAAAGTTCAAAGCAAAGAGAGATATTTTCTTTTACAGAAATCTCTTTTTAAAGGACTAAAGCAAATGGTGGGTAGGAACTGCAATGAGCTTTTTCCTGGGTTAGTGACATCACTAACCCTAAAATTCCCCCGGGAACACACAACAAAGGACATCTTAAGAAGAGAAAGAGTTGTTTTAGAGAGTCTGTTCAAGCTGTTGCATCGTCTTTGCACATTGATTGCAATACACTACGACATTGCAATAGCATGTCATTAAAGCAAAAGGATTGTATAAGTTATAAACATAATTAAACAAAACTATACTGTTCCATCTTACAACAGTTCCCACACTCGAGATTTCTAAATTATCATGACAGAATATGCTAATCGATGATTTGAAGATAGTTCACTCCACATATGCTACATAAATTCATCAACTCACCATTCAGAAACATCCCGTCTCATTCTACATGTTGTCACTTCTTCTTGAGTCACTCCATCATTGTCCGGCTCTGGTTTGAATATAAAAGGCTGAGCAGTTTGGGACCTTTTTTAGTGCATGTCTGTGAGGTAATCGAAGCTGCTAACATGAGCTCTTGAAGCTCCGCCCTCTTCTTGAAAGGGAGCCTGGGGCAGCAGCTAATTTGCATTTACACAAAAAAAATGTTGCTCCCCCTCAGAAAACATGTTTTAACACATTGTTTAACATGCTATAAAAATAGCATTTTGAGTATTTTGAGCTAAAACTTCACATTCACACTCTACGGACATCAGATAAGCTGCATTTATTTGACCAAAAATACACACACACACACACACACACACAAAATGTAAAATGTGAAATTATATATATATATATATATATATATATATATATATATATATATATATATATATATATATATATATATATATATATATATATATATATATATATATATATATATATATAATGTAACTGAAGACTGGGTAAATATGCTGAAATGTCATGATTATCATAATTATCACTGTATTTTTTATCAAATAAATGCAGCCCTGGTGAGCGTACGAGACTTCTTTTAAAACATTTTTAAAAATCTCACGGTCCACAAACTTTTGAATGGTAGTGCATTATAATATTTTATAATAACCATTGAAATTAAGTAAGTTACAATTACCTTACACAAGTAAGCAGTTATATTTTATTATAGCTTCAGTTCACTTTCCTATTCTCTCTGACCGCAAAGCACTTGAACGTGCCATACTAATTACAGCTTCAGAAGTGGAGAGTAGGATTGTCTGACAAGCGCGTGAAGGCTCTTCCTACATTTAAATGAGACTGAATCTGGTGTCACGAATGTCTTCTGGACAGCCATGTCACGTATTTTAAAGTCAATTTGGCTTAGCCGCTCACGCACACTCTTGCATGCGTACACACCGTGTCCAGCCTGGGAGATTGGAACAATTGTCTCCTCCCCAACATTCCCCCTCCCTGCCTGATTTGGGGCAAGCCGCATGGAGAGCCTGTCCCGGGTGTTATCAGGGACCAGCCAATGATATACAGTTAAACAAACAGCCATCTAAGTCTAAGACCACCATGGATAACGTTATTATGTCCCGCGTCTGCGGCGGCGTGGGGCGGAAGAAAGAGGCAGGCCCCGTTTGAGAAACTCTTGTGGGGATTTAACCGCAGCAGAATTCTGATCGGGCTTGGAACCGGTCCCAGAAAGCCGAGTTAATAGCCTTTCACTCCATTGAATAATGCTTTGAATCACTAATGTGGCTTGTATGCAGGGCCTGTAGTTTAACGTGCCTTTGAAAAGACTTCATTTCCGACACTACATTGCAGCAAAGGAGAGAGCTAATGTGTTTGTCAAGGTCAGATTCTGTGGTTCTCTGCTCACACATGGACACCCAGGGTCCAAAATTAACATTACGTTTTAAAATGGGCTTTGGTGAGAAAATTAAACGTAACTCGTCAGTAACTGCAAAGTGACATGTGTTGGTTTATAAAAAGTTCAATGCTAAGAATGCTAATCTGACCAATGCTAATATCAAGTGACTCAATTCAGTGATTCAAATCAAAATCGTGATCGAAACAACTGTAAATAAAAGTAGATGTCTTTTTTCCCCTCCATAACTATATGTGGCAACACATATTAATTGCATTAAACTACTAAAGACTGAGGGACATAATCAAAATTTCATGCTTTTGTGCAGTTACTTGCCACCTATATATTTATTAAATAATAATTGGCTAAATAATTATATATTGAGTCGTCATTTGTAAAAAAAAAAAAAAAAATTAATAAATAAAGATAAATTCAGTGAAAACCACTTTGTTTGTGTTACCACACAATACAAATACTAAAGCCAAAATATATGTATCAATGCAACTTTCATAATTTAAAATCACTAAAAGCCTTACTTCCGCTAGACAAAAAGGTCCTTGACCATGAACAACAATCATTGATCTATCTAGAGAAGATTATAGAATACAGAAGTTACATCATTACACCATAGAATCTTAATGAGTGAGCCTCTCGATAGCGAAGACTTTTATTTTGAAAGGACTAAAACTTGCTGTGTGAAGACAGGAACAACACCATTGCCATTGGCCATTGCTAACCAAGCCACTGCATACGAAACCTGGAAAATGCAAGGGGGTAATCTAGCTCTCGGAAAGCGTTCCACCCATAGGGGCAACAATTGCTATTCAAGCCATCACCTTCTGTTAGCATCCCATTGACTCCCATTCATTTTTGCGTCACTTTGACAGTGAATAACTTTACATCTGAGACGTTTAAAGACTCCATTTGTCCATTGTTTATTTCTAAAGAAACACGACAATGTATAAAAGGCTCCATTACCTTGTATCTTACCCTATCGCCCCGTAGAAGCTGTTTTTGTAAAAATAGGCTAATTATTGCGTCATAACCAATGCGACACTGTCACACAGTTGAGAAATTACGGTATAGACCTGAGGAGACGCTCGAGGGCAATCTTTTACTGTCTATGAGGCAGTCAGGGGGACGTGGAGACATAATGTCTGATAAAGTCAAGGGAGAAGAATGGGGAGAAGCCCATAGTGAGCCAAAAGCAACGGGACAAAACATTTAAACAACGTGATTCAGATTCCACTTTTCACAACTACTAGAAGAACTACAGCTGTCAGACAGGTTGCTCACGTCACATCTACGTCGTCAAGCTCAGTCTGAGGCTGCGCCGTTCGCTCAGCAATCAAGAAGTTTTCACCGTTGAAGTCTATGGGGTCGCTGTGTCCATTTCTTTTACTATGGGAAAATGCTGCCTTCGGAGGACACATTTTAAGGTAGAAAGGCATCAAGGCAAGTCCGAATCTAATGTTAGCTTCACTTCCTGTCTTCTGAAAGACCTTCATATGGTTCCAATCTGTGACAGTTGAGCTAGAAAAAAAAAATGGCGCCCAAAAGTTGTGTTTGCTGGTCAATTTTCTACGTCAGATATAATTTCTAGCGAGAAAGTATTTTAATAATTAAAAATGTGTTTAGTTCTCGGCAAAGCTCGCTCTATTTTGCTGTAGATCATTAAACTGTTACGCTGCCTCGGATCTCTGTCTGAAATCAGTTTTGGGAGGTGCCTTTACAAACGCTGCCTTAAGTCATTAGGCGTTTCTCAATGTCAAGCAAGGATCCTCGGAAGCCAGAATTCTAAGGATGCCACGTCATCGACATCCGACGAAGGACTGTTCCAATGTCGAGGATCCTCGAATTTCAACCAAGGACTGAGTCCTTCGTTCGAAAAATATGTCATATACAGAAAAGGATGCATATGAGTAGCCTTCGCGCACTTCGCGTTCTCAAATCACCCACAATCCTATGCGCGCAGCTTCGCTATCTTCTGACGTTCCCGGAGTCGGAGCGTGAACGGGGCAAATATGCTTGTATCGGAGTTTGTTGATGGGAAGGAAGGAGGCGGGAACCGGCGAACGTTCAACAACTTTATTATAAATAATAAACAAAACGAAAGTAACACAGGGAAAACCCTCACGGGCGACTGCCCGCACACACATAATAAAACAATCACTTTGCCGTGAGCTGAGACCGGTGTGGCGGCGATCAGCTGCCGCTCATTATCACTCCATCAGCCGGCTCTCACGGTCCCTCACCTCGCTGATTGCCACAATGCTTTTATTTACGTTACCAAACATTTGTTATAACCGTAGTAAATATACGTAAAGTTTAACGTTTAAATGCCAGTACAAATTACTACTGTATTGATATAAAAATATATACAAATGACGTTACACAATGTTATTGATGGCCAACGGACCTTTTCACTGACGTAATGACGCAATGACGTGCACTTGCTAGCCTGTTCCATTTGCGTGTTCTTCGAATCCTAATGAGGACCCTCGCCTAGCCTCTGAAGGAAGTGACTTGGAAGGATCAGTCCTTCCAAGGAAGCATCCTTGACATTGAGAAACACCTATTGTCTGACAAGGAAAACAACATTACCGTTAAAAGGAAAAAAAATTGCATTCTTTTCATTCAACTGATTTTTTATTATGAACATAGGACTGACCTGAAGGAAAATGCTAAATCTGAATGCAGGTAATACACTCGCTCACTCAATCTCTTTCTCTCACAATAATACAAGTTTCAATGAACAATATCAATGAGAACATGCATTACTAAGAGTGGTTGCTAAGGGTGTTGTGCGGTGATACAAAGAACCGGTGAGTAAAGCAGTCGTGAGTGTTTTTGTTATTGTTTGTTATTTATTGAGAATAAAACAACTATTGACCAATCAGAATCAAGGTCTGGAACTAGCCTTTATATAAAGCTATGTGTGTGTGTGTGTGTGTGTGTGTGTGTGTGTGTGTGTGTGTGTGTGTGTGTGTGTGTGTGTGTGTGTGTGTGTGTGTGTGTGTGTGTGTGTGTGTGTGTGTGTGTGTGTGTGTGTGTGTGTGTGATTTTACCATTAGTGGTAGCTAAGCTAGCAGCTAATCTCCTAGTGGTATGCATATCCAGTCTCCTAAGAATTAGCTTACAAGCTAATAAGATGAACTGAAAAAGAAAAACTCTGACCAATAAATCTTTACTTTGACCATTTATAGCTTCTGATATATATCTGATATATAATGTAAAATATATTCATTTATTTATACTCATAGTAAAAATTGCATGTATCAAGCTAATTTGGATTTTTAATCAGGCACTGAAGAGAGAGCCCATCAAAGATCTTTCAGCTAAGAGGATAAGTTTGGCAGGTAATTAAGAAGTTAAATTTGCATTTTGTGCTTAACAAAACTTCACACAAGATGTTTTTTTTTTACTGCATGTGAGCAACACTTGTCAGAATTGAGGCGAAAGGGGAAAAAACAACTGAGGTATCAACAAGTCTCTTCTCTCCTTGTCCGTCTGACCTCTCTCTCTCTCTCTTTCTCTCACTCCTTCTCTATCTGTGAATATCTCCCTCCATTTCTTCAAATGCATCCTCGCACAGGCACAAGTCTGAAAAGAATGGTATTCTGGTGCTAAAAGCCTGCCCCATATACCTATAAACCAATCAATAAAACATTTTCCTGCATTTTAGGCTCCAGCACAAAGAAATAAATAAAATCGAAGAATACATTTTTTATTCCTTCATGCTTGGCCAAGGTGTTTGCGCTCAGATACACCCATTAGTGTGATAATATGATATATTGGGCTGAAGCCTGCTTAACTCTGACTCAATCAACACACCCATAACACCCTCCCACGTAAACAAGACAATGCCGTGATGGAAGGATGCTGAGAACAACAGAGTGCATGCATGATTCAGATGGTAAAAAAATGCTTACATAATTGTCACAATGAGCGAAAAAAATAATGAGTGTAAATTTTTCTCTGGAGCTCTGAGCTTATAGGTCTTTTGGAGACACATGGCTGGAGAGTGCTTGTATTGCGAGGCATTACATTAGTAGGTTTGGTTTCTCCAGTCAAAGCACATGACCTCAAGCTGCTTTCAAACTGACCGAGTAGCTTCAGACTGCAAAGACACAAACCACAAGCATTAGATTAATGCTAATTAAGCAACACTGAACATCAGACACACATGCATATGCCCCTAATGCTCTAATTTATCTTAACCCTTCAGAAAAAGAAGAATGATTCAACTTCATTTTATGAAGTTTACTTCACTCTTTCCCCGCCAAACACAGAATTTTCCTTTATTTATGAGAACGCTTCCAGGCCAAAAACAGATTTCTGGGTTTGCGTGTTTTCACTGTTAGACATTAGGGGGTGCTATTACGCATCTTCTGAATGAGTACTGAATCGCCTGATCAAACACGCTTGAGGAAGCCGCAGACAACAAGACAACAAGCGAATGTATGTAATCATATGCATATGAAAAATAACATGATCATCATCATTATACATCATATGAATCAAAACTATCTAATGTTACTGAGTGTAATGTGGACCCAGGACGAGCTACAGGACTGTAAGCATAAGGGGTGTTGATGGACTCCATCTCCTCCATCTGTGTTTGATCATCGCTCTGAATCGGATCTGGAGACAGTCTTTCACACACAAAAAAAAAAAATGCTTTTTGTTAAACTTTTTTTTTTTGGTTAAACTTTTAGGTGTCGATCAAAAAGTACTGCAAGAAGCTAGGATAAAACGTTTTTTTTTTGTTTGTTTTTTAAAGAAGACGGTCAGATCTTTATTTGGATATATTGCATGCTCAGATATTCATAAAACAAAATATTCTATGGGGTATTTAATTTTGGTTAAAATGGTCAAAAACCCTGGCGGTGGCTGGCAACCTTCTTTTTAAAACGCTGGTGGTGACAGGGTTAAGTAATTTTCAAGTATATTTTTAAGTATACTTTATGTACTAAGTATACTAATATCAATGTTCCAGTAAAATTACATGTACTATTTCAATACTGCTTGGGACTAAATTGGCCTACTTTTTAGTATATAGAAGTACTAAGTGTAACATTGGTAAATTTTAAGTGCACAACTAGTTCACAACGCTTTACTGCATCTGTACTACAAGTGAACTTAAAAGTATTCTAGTAGTTTACTATTTTGACACTTGTCATTTGTATTTTTTGAGTATAATCCCACTAAACTATTTTTTTAAGTGAACATAACATCATACTTATAGTTTACTCTTTATAAATTATCTATTTAGGTATTTTTAATACTTGTATTATTTATTTTAAATGTGTCCTGAACTGGCTTATTTTCTTTTTTTATACTGTTTTCTGAGGTCAACTAATGACGTTTGTGTGGTTTTTACAATTAAAAAACATCTTAACTAATAAATAATAGGATATTTTAGGTATACACTATACACTGGTTTTGAGGCTCTCTCCTGAACGCTGGGTTCTGATGGGCGTGCCGCACTGGAGACTTGGAAGTAAACGCCCACGGCTAGGATTGGAGAAGATTTGCATATTTAATGAGCTTCAGCTCCGCTGTCATATCTGTGCCCCTGTCAGTTCACATGAGGGAGAGATTATTTTGAAAGTGGCAACTGCAAAGTTTCTCTCGACCACAGGGCTCGTAAACGTCTTTATCAAGCGAACACGGTGATTTATTTCTCATCCACCCGCGATTGATTGGAATATTATTTCTGTATTACATGGCCCGCAGGATCGGTCGATATAAGTGCGAACTGTGCACCCACACGCACGCACGCACACACACACACACACGTGCGCAACCAGATCAAGAGAGAATTTCTGCTGACGGCAGTATGTTTTGGTAGGTCTGGAAAACATACAGAAGACTACTATTACTACACATAAAAAAGACGTTTTACTCACATAAGTTTGTTGCACCATTTCTGATCCAATATAGGAGGCACAACATTGTGTCTGCAAATCCAGGGGCCCGTTCTTCGTACCTCGCTTAATACATCTGAGATCTTTTAATCGTGATAACTGATCTCAGGCTAATTTGGTTCTTCAAACAAATTTGCAGATTGGATTAAGTTATCTAAGATTACTGCTCATGCCTGTGTTCCCTGAAGAGGGCAGATGATCGATACTCAAAACCACGATCAGCAATGCAGCGATTGGCTGGCTTCAAAAGACAACGTAATGACATCATATAATTAAAAAAGGAACCTGGAAAAAAACTTTATTTAAATCTGTCCCAGCCACTGCTACTTTATTACAAGACTTCATTACTGAACCAAGGGGCAATCATCATTTAAAATAGAAGAAAGAAGAAAAAACACGAATTTCTGGGCCTTTATAAGGAAACAGACAAACAACCAAACCAACATAAAAGTTAGATAAATTAAATGTGCACTGTTTTGATGAACATGATTCCCAATTATCTATATTCACAATTTTGTTATATTTGTACACACTTTGCATTTTTAGTTTAATGTTGTAATTTTATTTTTAATTCAATTTGAAGCAGATTTGTTACGTGACAGTATAATAAAAAAATTCTTAACGGTCAAGATCAAATTATCTGCATCTCTTGTGCTGCATCAAGCCGCTCTCATAATATCCGTCATCACTTACATTAATGCACGACGGAGATTTACGGCACAATGTGTGTAAACCTCCAATACATCTATAAAGTAATTATTCCATCACAATTCACAAATAAATCTCTCAATCAAGTGACTGTCTCTATAGTATTGTATGCAAATTTTACACCACATTAAATTATTTTTTTTAAATAAACTTTTATATTTATTACTATTTTAAATGATTATTGCCCCTTGGTTCAGTAATGAACTCTTGAAAAAAAGTAGTAGTCGCTGGGACAGATTTTAAGTATCATCTCAAGATGCAATCTAATCCTGTTTACATGAAATAAGCTCCCGAGCAGGTTTAAGCTAACGGACCTGTTGCTATGACAGCAAGTCCAGGATGAGCGTCGAAGAATCAAACAATCCGAGATCAAGCCAAATCGTCAACAGTCAAATCCATCTAACTGAGTTAGCGACGTACGAAGAACGGACCCCTGCACTTGAGGCTTGTTTACAGACGATTCTGCAGCGAAATGAAGCGAGCATTATGAAGTGTGCATGATTTGTGCACCCTTGTTTCCTTTCCTCGTGTCTTAGCTCCACCCATTCAGGATGCGAGGGAAGGACTCAAGGAAAAGACACAAGGATGGAGGAATGTAATAGATGAAATTCGTCTCCCATTAATTTCCAGTGCGACTATTTTTTTCAGGACCATTTAATCTTTTCGAATGATGTCCAGGATTTTGTGTGTTCACACAGCAAGTGTCAAAACCTTTACCAAGTTTCATACCATAGTGATGAAGTAAACAATTCTATAAAATAAAATAAAAGCACCAGAGAGTTTTTCAAAACTATATGAAATCAACAAAAAGTGCATTTCTGAGAACTTGGCATATGTGCTTTTAACTAGATTTTTTCTTTTCATTACTGTGAAGACTCTTACATGTCACTGATCCACATACACACAACCTGATCTGTAGTCCTCTAGCACATCCATTCCTGCAAGCATTGACAAATCAAAATACACAAAAATAAATAAAAGGGGAAAAAACGAGCAAAACTAATATACTTTGTATCCTTACATGGCAGCGGTTACCACACACACAGACCCACAAATCCTGTTATGGCAGGTCGTCTTGATTGATGTAGCAGCTCCACTCAGGGTTAATATACGCTCATAAATTATGCATGAGATGATGCCATCTCTCTATTCTCCAGCGCTCCATGGGGTACAACTGAAGCCCAAGTCAAGACATTTCTCCTGTCTCCACTCTTCCTCTCTTTATTATGCCATTCGCATAGAATGGGAGAGGAGGAGAGGGGTGGGGTTTTAGCGGACAGACCTGGTGCATTCTTTTGGTATTTATTATTGAACTGTTTGAAATGGTAGATATCATGAATTAATAACATGTGAATCTTTCTCTTGTGCCAGAGGGACCCATTCTTTTCCACTTTCCATTCTGAACGAGTGCATGAAGTGGATAGATTTGTTTGTTTTATTTTGAGTTGTGTAATTATATTTCAGGGAGCGCTTTTGGTATTGATATTAACCTATTGATAGATTGAGCTGTCGCCCAAAGTTCATCTGTTTCCAATACGTTTTAGAGTTGTTTACTGAAAATAAAATAAAGCAGAGTCCAGCCCTGCTAAAAAAATAAATGAATAAACCAGCCTGAGACTATTTGAAGGTTATTTTAGACTATATTTTACTCTGTTTACTTCATATTTTAGTTAGAGGAAATTATTGCTTTTGGTTACACTTTATTTCAACGTTCAAACTTTAAACCTATATTTAAAGTATTAAGGCCCCACCACAGCAAAGTGCTTTTTCGGTTTTCGTTTATTTGTAAAACAAAGTTTGAAATATACGTGAGCCGCGACATACTGTTATCGAACATCCAACGCCACACTATTGCTGAGAAAAATGGTTAAAGTAAATCATGTAAAATTATAATATGTAAATATGTGCTGCACGCTTTCCTCTCAATAACAAAATAAACTCGCTACAAAATTTAGAAAACAGCAAGCATTTTAATAAAGCAAAAGAAAAGCATCTCATCACAACAGTGTGGATATGTTTGCGCGAGATCTGCGGCACTCCAGTAACGTCCTGTCACGTTTATTTATATATCACTTTATACAATAGATGGCTTAATATCAAGCAGCTTTACCGTATTAAACATGAAAAACAGTGTCAGTGTCTCGTTTCATCAGAAGTACAGCTTAATGTTCTACTATAAAGCGACTCTCTACTGTGTTCATGTCTTCACTCATGCGATGTCTGACCTCGACCGACTGAACCAGAAAAGATTTTCACCTGAAAGAAGGCGGAGCCTCTGCGCACACCTACCTTTTATGTAATCCCCACGGGCCAATGGGAGTACGGAGGAGGTGTTTAACAGCTGTTTTAGCCTGATTTTTTTCGAAATGACACATCAGTTCATCCTTCGATTATGCTTGAAGTATCTCGGGGCCTTTAGTAGACTGTAGTAAACTGTAGACTGTTAGGTTAGGGTAAGTAGAATAGGTTGACATGTGGTTGCAAAGTTACTTATAGCCAGTCAGTTTACTCACTAAAAATCATTATTTTAAATCAATTAATTTTTTATTAATTGTTTGAAATGGTTAATTCATTTCAAAACCTATTAAAACCAGCCAACAGACCAGCCTGGGAGACCAGCAGTGTATGAAATAAACCCCCAATAATTTTAAAAAGTACATTGATAAAGAATGATGTCATTATTCAAATCTGGCCTTTGTTAACTGTGAAATACAATCAAAAGTTTGAGATAACACAGCTCAGACAACTTTACCTCTCCATGAACTCTCTGCATTCTGCATTCTCTGACAAGAAGATATCAATTTCTGTCAGAGAAACCTGAAACATGAAATCATAAATGCTGTATGGCATATTATATCGATGTATGTCAAGATCCTTGAGGTTGAATCAAGGGTATGTGTGTGTGTGTGTGTGTGTGTGTGTGTGTGTGTGTGTGTGTGTGTGTGTGTGTGTGTGTGTGTGTTCACTTAAAGTTGATTATGAACTCTTGTGAAACACCACTGAGAAAAGAGGTGTGTCCACACACACAGACTGACAGTGGCCACCACTTCTCTAATACCCCCTGGAAGGCGGGACCTATGACTTGGTGGAATCCCTGATGAGCGTCTTTGACATTGATTGATGAGGCTCGGTTTCATCCAGGGCACAGAAGCCTGGCCCCCTCCTGCTATTTCAGGTCTGTCTTCACGCTGGTCCATTTCTCATAAATGACAATCGTCAAGCTCAGCGGTTTGAAGCTGTCATGATGACCAGTGTGCACATAAAAAAACATTGTTTAAGTTACCATAACAACCAAGAGTGAATTGGGGCGACAGGTGCCCATTTTCTAGTAGCAGATGGGCTTAAAGGCCCACTGAAGTGCTTTGAAACACGCAGCATTATTCAATGCAATGACGTAAGGTGCGATCGACATCGGCTGGGGCAGGATGTAACCGATCGGCGAGACTTGCCACATGCAGGTGGGGAGGAGCTAAAAATGGAGACGTGAAGTTGGACACTTTCTGCTTCCCATAGAGGCGCTCATACTGCGTATACTTTACCACAGCTAAAGTGAAATTAATACAATATTTGTCAAATACACAGATGTTTCAGAGACATTTTTATTCAATACCTTATGTAGGCCTACTGTTTAATACAGCATCTGTTTGTACAATAATACAATTCAACACTAGCCTATACTATGAATGAAGTGGGGTCTACGTTTTTATTACATTTTATTTTGATAAAGTACACAAAATGAGAATTCACTTTTATAAAAATAAAAAAAAAGATTTGAGAAGAGCATTAGTGGAACTGAAGGTTTTAGAATAAGCTCAAAACACACATGCTCAACATCATGTGGTAAATCCAGCCAATCAGGAAACAGCAGTGTCGTCATCAGAGCCCATGCTGCCGCTCTGCAGAAACTGTGCAGAATTGTTGAAGTTGAAGTTGAATACTAGAAAAATGTTGCCTGGTGTGATGAGTCTTGATTTCTGTTGAGGCATTTAGATGGTAGAGTCAGAATTTGGCGTAAACAGAATGAGAATATGGACCCATCATGCCTTGTTACCACTGTGCAGGCTGGTGGTGGTGGTGTAATGGTGTGGGGTAAAGTGTTTTCTTGTCACACTTTAGGCCCCTTAGTGCCAACCGGACATCATTTAAATGCCATAGCCTATCTGAGCATTGTTTCTGACCATGTCCATCCCTTTATGACCACCATGTACCCATCCTCTGATGGCTACTTCCAGCAGGATAATGCACCATGTCACAAAGCTCGAATCATTTCACATTGTTTTCTTGAACATTACAATGAGTTCACTGTACTAAAATGGCCCCCACAGTCACCAGATCTCAACCCAATAGAGCATCTTTGGGATATGGTGGAACGGGAGCTTCGTGCCCTGGATGTGCATCCCACAAATCTCCATCAACTGCAAGATGCTCTCCTATCAGTATGGGCCAACATTTCTAAAGAATGCTTTCAGCGCCTTGCTGAATCAATGCCACGTAGAATTAAGGCAGTTCTGAAGGTGAAAGGGGGTCAAACACAGTATTAGTATGGTGTTCCTAATAATCCTTTAGGTGTGTGTGTGTGTGTGTGTGTGTGTGTGTGTGTACGTGTATGCGTGCGTGCATGCGTGCGTGAGTGTGTGTGTGTGTGTCAGCATCCCTCCACCACCCCTTCTCCACACCTTTAGTTCTAACCACTTACATACATGGGGTACTCTGGGTTCGGGCCAAATTCTGAGCTCGAAGCCCTACGCATTTAAATCTATTCTCCATAAACTATATGTAAGTGTGAACTCGTGAATCTTCTTTTATATTAAAAATGAAACTGAAATCAAAACAGAGATCATAATCACGCTAAAGATATGTAGTGTAGTAATTATTTTACACACTCTTCCACTCAGAGCTGTTTCTAATGCCGAGTCTTTCTAACTGTTCCTCCTCCTAATCTCCTCCATATCGCTTAGCATTCTGGGTAGTATTCAGGTGTGTCCGTTACGTTTTGTGGTCTGTACCGACTCTTGCATACGATCCACTCTGTGTTATCGTGTCTCTGAACTGGAGCAGAACTGCACATTTACAGTGAGCGAGAGCATTTAATGACAGTCTCCAGTGGACGTTGACTGCGCTTGCCATGTTGCATTCATCCAGATTGCCTCAGTAACTCAGAAATGTTTATTGATATGAAATTCATTCAGTATGCTATAAATGTAATTTGATTCAGCACTTCACAACCCTCTGGTCAGTTTGTGGTCAGCCATGTTTAACTAACATTTACACCATTAGTTTTGTGCCAGTAATCATTAACACCCTTAAAACAAAAGCAAAATTATTAATAGTCATGTCACGTCCCTCTGCCTCTAGTACTGGACTTGTTTGAGACTTTTATTTCTCACAGATGATGGACTGTGGCCAACTGAATACACTGAGCCAATGCCGCCGGTGCTCGGTGTTGTGCAGTCTGTGTTCAGTAACTGCTCTGGAAACTGACATGCATTATAAAGCAGGGAGGATGGATGTCAAGCTACTATTTTTACATGCTGTGACCTCTGACCCGCTTGGATAGCTGCATAGATCCTAGTGGGTTGAAAGGCCTCGTTTTGGAGAAAGGAAAGAGATTCTTTGACTGGTTCTCTTGGCTCCAGGCGTGAAAAATAATCAGACTGCTTTTCCAGCTGACACTACTGTTGTGGAAGTGTGGCTTGAGCATGCTGGGTGCTGCATTGTTTTGGGTATTGAATTCATAACTCATTCCACCTCAGAATTGATTCGGTTTTTAAGTGCAAGTGTCTTGTCCAATATTGCTTTGGAAATTTCATCTTCAAAAATAGAACACACTAAACAGAGTACCTTAGATAAGTCAAAAGCAACGTGTAATTGGTGGAAAAGACTCCGAAAAATGGTATGTTCATGTGTATGTGGGGGAACCCAACACTGTTTTCTGTCGATAAATGCATGTAAACAGTTGCACATATAAAACACATACTATATAAATATATTAAAAAATAAATTACAAAAATTAAAAGAAAGGGTAATACAGATGTGATGTCATTGATAAGCGACGCACACAATTGCTCATTTCTCTGGATTTTTAATAGACATATAAAGAAAGTTTAAACAAATTTACAAATTCGGACAAAAGTGTTTTAGATCATTCTTACCTACCCTACCTTTAATAGTAAGCTACAAATAACTATAATAATACATTTTATTTATAATGAGCTTTTCTCAAAAAGGAAATGGAGGTAAAATACAAAAAATACAGACATACAGTAAAACAAACAATAACTCAACAACCTATTTATTTTTTTAAATAATGGATTTTAATGCGTTAAATACATTTAATATAGAATATATTAATATAATTTTAATATTCATAATTGTTTTATTGTTTAAAGTTTGCTGAAAAGCTCATAATAGGCCGTTTAATATTAGGTTGCACAGTCATTCCCCAGAAATTGACTCGCAAAAATAACCTCCTAGTCTTCCTTATTTATTTACAGTTCAATTTAATTTGTTTATTCTGGAAAATGAGCTATAAAGTTTCAAGTGTCATCTGAACTTTAATAACAGCGAAATCTGCATCGAAACCACAGCTAACCGTACCGCATAAGCATCTGACACACACAAAGAATATTTCTAGAAATGGATTAAATCCGAGCACGTTGAGGATCATTCCTCTCAACCCTCCCTCTCTCTGTCAGTTCCCTCCATCAGCTCATTATTCAATGGAAATAAAAAGCAGAACTAAAGTGAGAGAGCTCCCCTCTGTCTGCTGTCATTACGCCTCGCGTTAGCTGCGACGACTTCATTTCCTGAGAGGTGAGGAGCTATGGACGCGCCGCTGCTCAGTGACGGGAAGAGACAATGGACTGTCACATGTCCAGTCCGATATATTTTATCCACTCATCTGTTTTCATTAGGGCCGTCAAGAGATACTGCAATGCTTTTTTTCTTACTATTGGGCTCTCATAATTTGAACGAGAATAGAAGACAATACTGACAGTGAGGAAACAGAATGAAAATGGCAAAAATGACAGAAAACATAAGAAACATGAAACATGTCACCATGGCTGTAGAAATAATTGCCTAATTTATCATTAACTCTGCAAGTATATATTGCACAGCATCAACATAGTCTCATCTGAGCTGCCTCATTGGTCCGTCACCGCTCGTCAATGTCAAAATACCTGAGATGACCAATCAAATTAAAGTAGGCGGGCTTTGTGTTCACAGAAGCTGCTGATCGCAAATTCCAGCACGACGCTTCAGTTTATGGTCACAAAGTGCAAGATATGCAAGTAGCTTAAAGGACAACTCCGGTGAGAAATAAACCTAGGGGTAATTAACAGATGGTTATAGACTAGATCGTTCTCTGGGATGCGTTTTCATGAAAATCGAATGTAAAGAGTTTTATCTTTAAAAACAGATTAGCTTATAATGCTAGTCTATGGGGCACAGGGTAGACACAGGGTGGTAAAATTAAATCGCTAGTTAATACCACTAACAAGGCTCAAAATAGCCTCACACTAACACGGTAGCATAATGAGGGTCCCTACATGCAAACCGAAGCATTGAGAACTTTGTAAGTGTACAAACAGTTTAATAAGAAGAGAATTTATAAACACGCGTTCACGGACAGGCACCATCTTGGAAAACAGGCTCGACTAATCGATCCACGAGCGCTGTTTTTAGTGAGCTGGTCGATAGGAATTAAGTTTGTGAAATGTAATAACATGGATATTTTTAATTTTATTTATTTATTTTCTCTGTTGTGTTCAGTGTTTTCTTCCGGAAACAACGGACCATATGAGATTCCAAGTCACAGTTCATCACTTAGCAGAGCGCTCGTGGCTCGATGAGTCAAGACTGTTTTCCAAGACGGCGCCTGTCCGTGAACGCGGAAGGCACTATGTTTATAAAGTGTCGTCTTATTAAACTGTTTGTACTCTTACAAAGTTCTCAATGCTTCGGTTTGCATGTAGGGAACCTCATTATGCTACTGTGTTAGTGTATGGCTATTTTTAGCCTTGTTAGTGGTGTTAACTAGCGATTTAATTTCACTACTCTGTGCCCCATAGACTAGTGTTATAAGCTAATCTGTTTTTAAAGATAAAACTCTTTACATTCGATTTCCACGAAAACGCATCCCAGAGAACGATCTACTCTGTAACCATCTGTTAATTGCCCCTAGGGTCATTTCTCACCGGAGTTGTCCTTTAACTGAACATTTCATATTTGAAAGCTGTTTTAGAAAAGAAATGTTAAACAACCGCCAACAATAAACGTATTAATTTTTGTCTAATTTCGCCATTTTGAACTGAAAATAGGCCATAATTTACGTAGCATTCATGTATGCAATTTTATTACCTGTCAATCTGAGAGGACAAGAAACATTAACCCACTTTCCTCATGCTAGGTGTGATTGATTTTATAAAAAATAGTTAGTAAGTAATCAGTAGTAGTCAGTAAATTAGCTTGTCTAAGAAAATTATTCATAAAAGATAAACATCAGTTGACCCTATATTTACTTTCTATTTTAGTTTTATTAAAGCTACACTGTGTAACTTTTTTAGTTTATTCTTAGCTAAATACACTTAGTTCTTTCAAAAATATATGTGCTCATTAATGTATATTTACTTCTTTCAAGTAATAAAGTATTCTCGTAATTTTATAATATGCCATTTAAAATACATATGGGTGCGGGTTCGGATGGCGGTCGCCATGTTGCTCCTCCATCTTGAAACTACATTTGCCAAAGAGGGACATACCCGTAAATTCAAGCTTCGCTTTTCGCGTTTTTACTCTCGATGGCACCGTGTCGAATGTGAAGAGGAGGATTGCTTGAGGCTGCTATATGATGATGGAGGATCACTCTTAAGCCCCTTTCACACTGCACGTCGGACCCTAAATATTCCCGGAACATTGCCGGGTCGCCTTCTGTGTGAAAGCAACCACGTCCCTGAATTGATTACCGGATTCGACCCGGGTCGGGGACCTAACATTGCGGGATATGTATCAGAGTCGCCAAGGAAGCGAAAAAGAGAATTAAGACGGCAACGCAGCGGGCAAATCAACAAGACAAAAGTAAATATTGGAGTGGCCTTTCCAAGATGGAAAGAGCTCATAAGGAGCAACGATTTTAAAAAGAACGCAGATGTTGCCTGCGTTCTTCTCGACAGGTAATATTAATTCAGCCTATTTGTGTATATTGGAAGTTTTATTGTTGCTTGGCTAATTATATCATGGTGTGCTGTGCATAACACTAGAACGACGTCTAGGATAGTTTCCCTCACGTCAATGATGAAAAAGTATTGTTTACCTTATAACATAAATCCGTGTTCTATGATGGATAACATGAGCTTAATATTTTATTTGCATTATAATTTGTTTGCTTTACGCTAGTGATGTCGTACAATATACAGAATAATGATAGCACTGATAAAAGTTACTTTACTAAGATTAGCTTGCATTCGTCTGGGAACCTGATAGCTGATGTTAGCAATGAAATGGTAAAAAATAACGAAAACATAAAACTATTATTCATTTTACATAGATTAATTTGATCATAGATCATTTGGCAAATTAAAAAACTGCAAATTATAATAGTTTTCAAAAGTAACCTCATCACTTTCAAAAGCAACACTCACCGAAGAGGTCGAACTGGAAGCCATGACTAAATCGGCCACCGTAGGAGTTGAAACGAAATCGAAATTGAGAGGAGCAGAAACTATTATTCACTGGATGGTCATATACCTTTACACCGCTAGATGGGGGAAAATATCACACAGTGTAGCTTTAATATTTTGAATTTTCATTTTTATTTTCATGTTAATTTGTTCATTTTTAGGAATTTAAGTTAATATCTTTAGTGCTTCAACTAAATTTTTGTTAAGTTTTTCCGACTAATATTTGTATAACTGGTGTAAACTCTGTAGAAATACACTTTTACAGCTCATATTTTGATTTATATCATTAAATTTTTTCAGCAGTGTGCTTTTGGTGGGGTCATATTAACTACAAACAGTATAACAAACAGTATAATCAACCCGATCGCTTGCGTATAAATACTACGAGTGTGCAATGTCGTCGAATGTATACGCCAAAACTCATTTTGGCGTGCATATAAGCTGTTTTTGCATGCATATGATATGCACTTTATGACGTGTATATGACACGCTCTTGGGTAGGTTTAGGGTGGTGGGGTGGGGGGTTCGTATGTATAATACGCCATAATATGGGCATCATATGCACGCGAAAAACAGCGTGGCATTGGCACGCCAAAATGAGTTTTGGCGTATACATTCCACGACATTGCACACTCGTACTATTTATACGCACTTTCGTGAGATCCGCCTGGTGTAATTAACAGTAAAACATGTCAATAATGTAGTGGCACCAGTTGCTTTTAGTTCTTCTGTACCACCTTTTGAAGTCAGTCTAAATACAACCAGTATTTGAAACACGAGCAGACAACTGTCTTCTTTTTATATGTTTACTTCCAAACAAACAAAAATATACATAGACATGGTACGCACGGTCAAAAAACTGTGTTGCTTCCAACGTCTCTAACTTCAAGCAATTGCTAACGCTATGACGTAGTGATATCTGACTGGAAGCTCAAAATACTGAAATGTTATAGGATATAAAGATTACTAAATCTTGCATTTTAAGTCAATACATTTCTTATTAGTTTTAATGAAATGGTTTATATTTATTTATTACTGTTTAAACTAAATTATTATTTCAAGTGAACTAGTCCTTATGTGGCTCTTACAAATAATAATATCTACAGAATACCTACTTGGTTTTGACTAGGTCAGATGAACTTAAAATAATTTCAAAGAAAAACAAGAGGTTCATTGCCTCAAACATAAAAATAGTCAATCTAATCAGAACAAGAGGTTTAAGCACAAAATGAACTGTTTTCTACAGATTTTCTTTTCTTTTTTCCTAACCCCTCCACTTCCCAATCAAATGATATAATGCTTCATTAGTGCCCCAGAACTGTCGGCTTTTAGTCCTCTTCTGCATTTGTCATTATCTCAGCTCTATGAGAGAGAGAGAGCAAATTGATCTATTCATCATGGCTGAAAAATACGAGGAAGAAACTAAAGAGAATGTGGTTCTCCAGAACGCCACACTCCTACGGTAGGTTGTGTAATTGTCAAACGGATCTTGTCCCTTCTTTCTTATTATTTATCCATATTTACTTCACAAGCTAAATTATAATAGCATAGTAGCATACAATAGCAGCTGCTGGACCCATGCAAACTCTACTGACCCACTGTATTGTTACTGTGACTGTTACATGCAACACATTAAAACCCCACAACCGTGAAGCATCTCAGTGGCAAACAGCATGGGGCATTCTGGGTTAGATTGACGTATGCACAATACTGGAGGAAAGGATACACAACTTGAAAATTCATGAGACTTCTCTCTTCCAGCGATGAAGAAGGGAATGAAAAAAATCCCATTTCAGCCGCTGGTCTGTTGCTGCGGATAAAATTAGGATGAGATGAAGGAATAAGTGACATGCAGCGACAGAGATTACGTTTGCAGACTGACAGACAGACATAAGTCACATCTAATCTAAAAGCTCATCTACAAATAGTTTGCAGGATAATCAGATCGCAGAGCGAATAGTCTCATATGACTAAAAGAAATAAGTGTGGGTCAGTCCATAAGGCACAAAATAATAATAATTTACTTGAGAAAAAGAAAGAGGCACATTATTTCTGAACACTTGATTCTGAATCGTGATGTCGCTACAAAGAACATTTGACCCTGCCGGCCGTATTTTAAAGGCTCTTAGTTTTGTTTTGGAGTCTCCTATCAGATTTACATGCATCAGAGAAAGAAAGAAACACTTTCATTTTCTCATAATGTATATTGCACATCACCACATTGTCCAATGATTCTCAAACGACTCGACGGATGAATCAGTCTCTCTAAATCCCTCCTTTCTGTGAGATGCTCTGCTCTGATTGGCCAGATGGACCAGTGTGTTGTGATTGGTCTGCTGCGTACAGCTCGTGTGTCAGAAGCTAAACGGCCATCACCATAACTGAACTTCAGCTCCGGAGGCTTCCTAAAGCTCAGGGATTGGACACACTGTAACGGTGACGTCGATTTTACCACATCAATCCGAGCGCGAGTCCGAGGATGAAACATTGAAGAACTAGATATTCAACCTGAACCTCCATCACAAGGACGCATTGAGCAGGAGTTTCTCAGTGATACGCTACTCATTTTGAGGTTCATTATGGGATGTTGAACTGTAATTCCTCACCATCAGCATTAACAAGTGTGTGTCCATCAACAAACCCATGTGTGTATTTCTCATTTATTGGTGCACATGCGGGAACTGATTCAATAACAGCGCATACGTGAGCCCAGCACTGACGTCAATGACTGATGGAAAACAAATCTCACTCCATCCTTTCTCTTTCCTCACAGTAGTAAGAACGACAGCCCATCTGCATTAACAGACTCGGTTTGAGGTAATAGTGGCCCACAGCTGATGAGCAGAAGTATTTCAGTAATAACGCGAGTTAGCCGGAAACTTACACAATATAAAACACAAAACTACACATTTTAAACACCTGGTGGAAAATATACACATCAATAATTATTCATATTTACAGGTTATGATTCTGAGGAGCTGGTCCAGATAAACTGGTACTGACCCGTCTCTCAAGAGCAAGAGTTTTGTGAATCCTGTGTTGAACTGTTTGAGGAGCAGTCGTCAGTAAAATGACGTTTGTGGACGGACGACGTACAACATAAGCGGGCATTATGCAATTGTGTTTTCTTGTGACGTATGCAGTGAGATTCAAATTACAAATGACTCATTTAGGCAGTTCAGAGTCAATACTTTCTTTTGGGAGACAATAACTTTATTTATCATGCACTTTCGACTTTACAAACAGCGAAATTACACACTGCATGAAAGGAAAAAGTAAAAAAAAACACAAATGGGGCACTTTAAGATATCAGAGAGAAAAACCGATTGAGTTACAGACTGGGTGAGAGGGAAATAAAGAAAAGTGTTTGTGTGCATATAAGCTGTGTATCTATGTAGAGAAACACACTCACACACGCCTCTAGTCTATCGACACAGTTCACAAAGCAGAGGGAAAACTGTGACCCCTTGTGTGTGGAGCGGGTTTTCTTTAAAAGAACACCACCTCAAACCCTCAGGAGACCTATTAAAAATTCATAGCCGAGTTTGAAATCAGCAGCTTCACTGTTTTAATCTGCCATAAAGACCATTCAGCTGATAACACAAACACACTAGGAAGGGTTGATAAACACAGCGACAATTTTGTGCTGCACTTTTAATACAATAGTGGGGAGAAGCCAGGAAATGATTGGGCAAGGAGTTGTCTCCCACATAAGCACCATGGCTCACATTTGTAACTGTAAGTCTACTGCTCTAGCATATGTTTAAGCAAATTATAATGTGCTTGCTTGGTTATTAATGCAAAGTCCTACGCAAACAGCATCTGTTGAATTAACCATCTAAAAGACTAACTATGAAAAGCATTTTTCAAAATGTGTTTTCTACATCTGACCTGGTCTTTTTTTTAGGGTGCCACTTTCTCCTATTAGGGTAGATTGTTTTTGACAAATTGTGTAAAACTTCAAACACATTCAAATGCATTTTTAACATCTAAAAAAGTAGTGAGATGTCTTAGTGTTTCAAAAACATGAAAAAGCTTTACTAACATTCCATTTCATATTGTCCTGCTATATTTAATTCAGAACTTCCTACACAAAGTCCAAATCAGTGAATGCAGCACAAGTGAAAATCAACAAAACTCCTCTTTTTCAGTGTACTCCACACTTTCAAACTCGATTTTGACCCGTTTTAGTCATTTTTTGAGCATGTCTGTTGGTCACTGTAGTGAGGCTAATCAGGGGCCTTAGAAGTCCGTTTTCTATACATACATATACATGCATAGCCTGCAAGCCAGACCCACATCAAGATGTTTGGTCTGGAAACTCACCATTGACGGCTCAATCCGAGGGGCGGATAAACGGTTGTCTTTCAAACTCCCTCTGCACGCGATAGGATAGCGCTACAACCAACCAGAGCAACGAAGTTGAAGCAGAGCTTGTTGACAGATTAAATATTTGTCGTATCCGGTCGGCAAAACTCTGAACACATTTTCCCTTTTTAAGAATGACTTCAGTGCCGTTCTTTGTTCTTTTCTCAGAGAAAAGCTTAACTCCAAGTCTTCCAGAGTCGCGGTCAAAGCTGATTCGAAAAACCGCCGTTCGCCAGTTTCTGTGTTTACTGGAAGCATGCAAGCACAACTCGGCCGTCGTCATTATGTTAAGCCCCGCCCACCAACTTTATGTACAAATAAAAAAGGTCCTGTGCAAAACTTAAGTTGTAGTTAGGCACTGGTTTGGTATATAATAAAGTCATTTTCATGCTGTGCAGGTCCCACCACCCCTCTTGAATCAATGTAAATGGTACGATCCGCAGGTGAGGTGCCTGACTGATGCAGACCGGCATTGTCAGTGAATCAGACAATAGCTGGAGTTAGCCATGAGATGAACTAGGAAGAGTCACGTCTTTCCGTAAGAAAGGAAAATCAGGGGCTCAAAAATGAAAAGAAAAGAAGATTAAAGAGAGAAAGGCAAATGAGGGCAAGCAGTTGCTCACACAGTTTTTTTAAAAGAAAGGTGAGCTCCAAATGCATCATTGAGCATTGACATTGTTTTAACATAAACATCTACTCCAGGTAGAATAGCATGTTCGTACTCTTTTTGAATAATATACCAATACTTTATAGCATCACACCCTACATAGCGAGCTAACAATATTTCTAGGTAACTAACAGGGAGTGAGACAGACAGAGGCGGAGCTGGGACCTCAACACTGCCAGTCCAGGCAGCTGTGCAGCTTGTCTCCTCTTCTGCTGCAGAAGTTTACATGAAAACACTGTATATTTCCCTCCATTGTCAAAATCTAACACCCGCAAAAACACAGATCGTCAGCGCCTATTTTACTGTATTGTTATGCAAATTAGCCCACCCACGCTCTTACATTAAGTACAGGATTGTTCTCAGTTAAATGCACATCTTAATGAATGAAAATTACTTATTTTAAAACGTAATTCAAAGACTGAATGTCTAGTTTGGCAGTTAGTGTACCCTGTGATTCCATAGTTGCAATAAAATGCAATACCCCAACTATTGCTATCACTATGGTATTTGGTACGGGGGCCCAGCAGGATGGTTTTTACCCAGGGCCCAAAATTTGGTGCTACATCGCTGAGGCTAATAGGCAATGGCATCTGACCTTTGGTTTTAGTATGGATCACATCTTTCAAACTGGCATAGGATAATGTACCCCAATGCCTGACTGCCACAAAAATCTACTTAAACTCTGCCAACACCCTCACGATCCTTCGTAACCTCATTTTCTGATGCACTGCCATCACTGCCAGAGTGGCAGTGGCTCAGTGGTTCATGGAGGTTGTATACAAACTGGAAGGTTATTGGTTCAATCCCCGCTTCCACCTGACCAAGTGTCGAGGTGTCCATGAGCAAGACACCCAACCCCAGCTGCTCCGAGCGAGCTGATGGTGCATTGCATGGCTGACACCGCCGTCGGTGTATGAATGTGAGGCAATATGTAAAGTGAGTTGGATGTAAAGTGAGCAACTATGCTCGAGCCAGAGCTGTTCGGACCAATCAGATTGTCAGGGCGGGCTTTATACGATGATTGACAGATGATTAACAGTAATGTAATCATCCACGTCACCAAAGAGTGCTTGGGTTGAATTCATTCTAATCCTAAATGGAGAACTTGTTTGTATGCATTCACCTTTACTATTTCTTTCAAAAATTATGATTGTGTTGGTAAGTACTCCATGTATCCTGAAATCATTTTTACAACACTGGCAAATAATCGTTTAAACTCATCTTCTTCCAACATGCCTGCAGTTGAGTTGACAACTATGCATTGCTCAACATACGTCACTCATCCCATTGCTCTGATTGGTTGTAGGTCTATCCAATTTAGTGTAGAGGCATTATACTGCATTTGCAACAATAATAATAATAATAATAACAACAATTCATTACATTTACATAGCGCTTTTCTAGGCACTCAAATCGCTTTAAATAGAAGGGGTAATCTCCTCAAACCACCACCAATGTGCAGCATCCACCTGGATGATACGACGGCAGCCATATTGCGCCAGAACTTTTAAAGGTCTAGGGTCAGAACGTAACATTTAGATGTTGATATTGCTGTAATGGAGCGGGCAGCACCATGAAACCAGACATAGAAGTTGATAAAGCCAATTGATTTATTAATACTAAAAGCCGAAGCCACTAATCAGTATGTATGCACTATAATGCAATGCATTTAAGGAAATATAAAGAAGAAATACAATAAACTAATGGGGAAAAAGGAAGGTGGTGGCGCCAAATTACAGAAAAGAATAAAACAAAAATAGTTCCAAATTCCAAAACCCTCTAACCTTCCTAACCAAAGAAAAATCTAAAAAAAAAAAAAACGAAATCTTAAGCGTATCCGACGCCATAACTAAACATACACTAAATAAGAACAAAGAAATACAAAGAGGGCGCTCACCTCTTACCTGATGTGTTTAACATTTGATAACTGCGGGCAAGATGTACATCGCGCGACCTGCTTACCTGTTCTCTATTTCCCCAGAAAGTAGGCTACTAAATTACTCTTAACTCTCAACACCTCACAGTACAGAATCAAGTGTGGAGTTAACACACGATAACAAAAGATTCACAATGCCACTCCAACTGAAATACCTGAGACACACACACTGCTTAATCGGGACACGCTGGAAGAATTTATCCACCAGGGCGGCACTTGATTGGCTGCAGAGACGGCACCTTGATGAAGAGTGACAGTCGCTTCCTCCAATCAGTAGAGACCTGAGAGCAAGACAGCACAACCAGAGAGATGAAAGGCAGACAAAAAAAAAAACTAACATCCGATACACTCGCAGCCCGTATCAGCTCACCACACACCAGCTGATTGGTGGAGAGGAGACCGAGTGATTAAGCCAATCATTATATGGGGATAATCAGGATTATTAGCCTCACTAACACCTCTACCAGCTACCTGGTTTTCCCCAGTTGGTCTCCCGTACTGACCAGGCTCAGCCCTGCTTAGCTTCAGTGGGAAACCAGTCTTGGGCTACAGGGTGATATGGCTGCTGGTTAAACTGGTTAAAGAATTTGTGTGTATTTTTACGAAAACGTTGTGTCTTTGAAAGTTACGTATTAATATATTAACAATGAGAAAAGGCGGGACTTCCAGTAATTAACAATAGTGCCAGCTACACAGAAAATACCAAATCCCCTAAAAGGACTGTCACTTATGCATGGTTTTTTTTTTTTTTTAAGGTCTTTGAATTCTTGAGTTGTTTTTACAAAATATGCATTAAAAATGACTCAATACACATATAAAACACATTTGAATGTATAATGATATTTTTTAAAAATTTAACGTATATGCATTTTTTATGGTGCCTTGACAGCATGTGACCTAAAATGTGCTAATGTCTCCTTCACCTTGTTGCCAAAAATGTCAAGCACACGGCAAATGATAAATTATATAATTAAAATTATATTGGCTGAAGGGAATGTCTAATATATTTTTGATATTACTAAAATTGCATTATTATTGTATTTTAAATGCACAATGTCCCATAGGGTTAAATGCCATTAAAACACGGGATTATCAGGAAAGCTCCATCAGTATAACACTTCTGAGTTAATATGAGTTCTCCTCACTGAATGTCTGCCATAGTTTTATATCTTTAAAATCAATTGTAAAGCTGGACAGTGTGGTGAAACTGCATTTGTTTTTCATCATGCATGTTGTATCTGCTGTTTTGAGTCTCAGAAAACCGCTCGTATATAAGCTGAAACATCTGCTGGAGATCAAATCAAAACCTCAACAGTGAACACGAGCATTTGAGGGCTGAATCTGAAACAGGGATTTGTTTATGTGTACGATTTGTTGGTCAGCATGAGGCAAACCGGTACAACAAATATCAATAAACCAATAAGAGTGACGCATATCAGTACAAAAGTTTTCATAAAATGAACTGCAGTTTTAGCTGTTCTAATATTCTGTGATCAAACACTGGCAAAAGTGCTGTGCTATAGGAATAGAGCTTGTTGTTCTTGAGTTTCTCTGGTCAAAACGCATGAAACTTTGTGAAAACGTCACAGGCAATAGTACTGACAATCCTTTCAATTGTCTTTACATTGCAATATTTAAGTAATTATTACAAAAACAAACCAAAACTGTGTAGTCATGTCAAGTTCGCCTCAGGAAGCAGTGACTGATCTATGCCTGGGACGTGTATCGATTTGAAACGAGACATAATGACCACAATTATATCTACATTATTCCCTCATTATCTATAACAAGAAAACTAATTGCTTGATCAATACCTTAAATTAAACAAGCTTGAGTTTTGCAGTGTATGCTGTTCTTTTGTTCCTTCCATGTTGATTGATTGATTGACTGACTAAACATTACTTGTTGAAAAGCAAATTTTAGCATGCAAAGAATTAACCGTTTAAGTGTTGTCATTGGTCATTCAGATATGGAAAATTAGGAAAGGTGTGTGTGTGTGTGTGTGTGTGTGTGTGTGTGTATATATATATATATATATATATATTTTATATATATATATATATATATATATATATATATATATATATATATATATATATATATATATATATATATATATATATATATACACACACACACACACACCTTTCCTAATTTTCCATGTCTGAATATGGGCCTTGTCAGCACAAAATGCATAACCATAAAAGGCTTATTCCAAACATATGTAAAGTGAAATATATATATACCAAATATATATCAGGCATAACATTGTGATCACCTTCCTAATATTGTATTGGTCCCACTTTTGCTGCAAAAACTGCCCTGACCTATCGAGGCAGGGACTCCACTAGACCCCTGAAGGTCTGCTGTGGTATCTGACACCAATATGTCAGCAGCAGATTCTTTAACTCCTCAAAGTTGTGAGGTGGGGCCTCCATGGATCAGACTTGTTTGTTCAGCACATCCCACAGATGCACGATTGGATTGAGATTGGGGAATTTTAAGACCAAGTCAACACCTCAAACTCCTTCAAGCTCCTCAAACCATTTTTGCGTTTGAAACAAACTATATATATATATATATATATATATATATATATATATATATATATACACACACACAACAAATAAAGACTTGATATTTAAATATAGATTGAACATGTCACTTTATTTGCTACTATTGCAATATTTTCTATATTAAACAATGTTCTTGCTTTGACATTAACTTTAACAGTCCAACAGATTCAACCCAAACGGACTCTGCTTGATTTCAACAACAATTTATTTAAATATACAAATTGGCTGAGCTGTTTTAGTTTAATCTTACCTGAATTGTTTCAAACACAAAAAATAGGCTCATAAAATAATTTCACAAAACTCCCATTAGCTTCACTTTAACCCATTCAAATACGTATCCTACAAAGTGATTAAAAAATCCCATGAATGCTTATGGCTGAAGATGAGATCATTTGCACAGCAGTGCATATTATAGGCTGGTCAGTGGGGCGTTAGCTGACCTTTACGATCGTCTCAATTGTTGAAACTATCCTGCTGTTATCGCTGTTGTGGTTCATCATTAAATCGACAAATCTGCATAGCCGAATATAAAATATTTATTTGACCTTCTAACAAACCAAAATAAATGCCATTCCAATTTATTTATTTTTCAATCAACACATTCTGAAATTCATGAGATCAAACCATAGTCCGGATCAAACTAAATGTTTTGGTGTGACACGTATCCTAAAAAAATCTATATTTATTCAAATTGTCTGAAAAGCTATTTTTTCCTCTTCTTCCGTTAAGTTGTTTAAAATCTCCGTTATAGCACTGAAGTAAAAGAAGATTAGTTTCTCTTTGTGCGTTAATTACTTTTCTTAATAAAGACTTAGTTGGCCATTTCACAGCAGTACTCATTATAGATTGGCAGGAGGGGGATTATGACCTTTCTCATCATCCATAACTATCCTGTGGTTTTGGAAACACCGAAGACCTCGTTGACACATCGGATTGGTCAAAAATAATAATTGAAATTAACTAAACAATATTTTATTTTACACATGATTCACTGCACATCGATGAACGATAAAACATTGACAGCCAATCAGAAACCATCCTGATTAAAAGAGCATAAACAGAATAAAGAGAATGATATTGTCCTCTGGTATGGACACTAATACAGTAATCTTTACAGCTATCATTCTTGATGTAGACGAGCCTTTAAACAGTTAAATAAATCATTCAAACGGACAGCATACAGTATCAAGGCTTAAGTAAATCGTTTTTTAATTAGAGTTGGTGATTTCTTTGGTAAAATCCATAGCAATTAATGCAAAAATAAAAAGTTCTGAAGACAGCCAATGTTTTGACCGATCTGTCTTTCTCTAAAACGACATGCCGTTTACAGTAGATGTTTTTCAGTGTACACACTTTTTTAAGATTCTAACTATCTAGCACGTTATACAGGTCTCCAAACGTTTTAGCAACATGCAGCATTGCATTTGTGTCGTTAACGTTGCATCATCATTTCATCTCGGTTGAAATTCCTGCAATTGACTTCCAAATAGTCTCAGTGTTGGTCTCAGTATTTAATACTGTTCACCAGACACCACCCCTGGGGGAGAGGGGGTATAAGCTTGCAATATTACAGTAGCCTCAAGGGATTAAAACGGCAATATGAATAATTTTTTTAATGTAGTAATATGTTGTTTTTTTATTTTGCGAAAGATATTTCAAATGGACTGTATACCCACATGCACAGTAAGAATAGAAATATAGATTATATCCTAGATATAGTCTATGTAAAATATATAAGCGGCCGCCCATTTAGCTATGACTTTTGTCCGGTTTTTAATGCGTTACACACGACAGTAATAAGTGTTAAGTGATTTGATTTGATTGTCAATGTTATGCTTTATTCTCTAGTTCCTTTGTTGTCTAACACACACCATTTTAGAGCAGTTTTAAAGGTGATACTGTAATAAAGAGGGGTATATGTACATAATATTGTACATATATTGGAATTTATAGCCTATGCAATATAGATCACAATTATCTCGACCAAATTACAATTAAATGAACTAGTGAGCACAAAAAGCAAATATCCTCATCGACCAAAAGACAATTTGAAGCACATGGAGGAGCAGAGCATGTTTACCACAAGCAATACAATCAGTCAGGAGGCTCGAATCAGTTCTGCTTGGGTAAGACAAGACTTCGGTAATGGAGAAGGAGTATTTTGACATTCCCATCAGGTCTTTGCTTAAATTGTGTGGAACTGTGCAAACCCAAATCAATGTTCTAAGTACAATAAGCCTCTCTGCGATGTTATGAATATTTAGTATGGAAGATTACCTTGCGAGATGTATTCTCTGATCAGCATTAGCAGTGTTCATTGAGTAAAACTGGCACTTTGCTGGACAGGAAAGTGGATGGGATAAACTAGGGTGTCCTTGGTGAGGACGAGGACCTTAAAAAAACAGCAAAAGTCTGTTGTTAACCTTGCAACATTTTGTTTTACAGTGCCCTAGATCTAGTTACTATAGTAATAACTATATGCATAAATACATGCGACTAACCCCTAACCCTGTAGTAACATGTAGTTAATTACTATTACTTAGTACTTAAAGGGTTAGTTCAGCCAAAAACGAAATTGATGTCATTAATGACTCTCCCTAATGTCGTTCCTCATCCGTAAGACCTCCGTTCATCTTCACACACAGTTTAAGATATTTTATATTTAGTCTGACAGCGTATAAGTGTATGCACACTATACTGACCATGTCCAGAAAGGGAATAAAAACATCATCACAGTAGTCCTTATGAGACATCAGTGGGTTCATTAGAATCTCTTGAAGCATCGAAAATACATTTTGGTCCAAAAATAACAAAAACTACGACTTTATTCAGCATTGTCTTCTCTTCCCCGTTTGTTTTCAAGCCTCAAATAAAGATTCAAACGGTCATGAATCAGCGGCATATTGATTCATGAATCATGAATCAATATGCTGATTCATAACCGTTTGAATCTTTATTTGAGGATTGAAAACAAATGCAGTGTTATTTTTGGACCAAAATGTATTTTCGGTGCTTCAAGAGATTCTAACTAACCCACTGATGTCTCATATGGACTACTTTGATTATGTTTTTATTAATGACATTAATTTCATTTTTGGGTGAACTAACCCTTAAAATATATAATTATACTGTAACAGACACCTTGAAATAAAGTGTAACCCAAAAACTTTTAAAGACTGAAAATTACATGGCGTGACAGCCAAGTATGGTAACCCATACTCGAAATTTGTCATCTGCGTTTAACCCATCCAAGTTAGTGCACACACACATAGTGAACACACACACTGTGGCGCCCAGGGAGCGATTGGAGGTTAGGTGCCTCAATGGCTCAAGGGCATCTCAGTCGTGGGATTGAGCAGGCTATTCTCACGAAAATGCGTATAAATAGTACGAGTGTGCAATGTCGTGGAATGTATACGCCAAAACTCATTTTGGCGTGTCTATGCCACGCTGTTTTTCGCGTGCATATGATACGCACTTTATGGCGTATTATACATACGAACCCCCCACCCCACCACCCTAAACCTACCCAAGAGCGTGTCATATATACGCCCCACCACCCTAAACCTACCCAAGCACGTGTCATATATATGGCATAAATTGCGTATCATATGCACGTGAAAAACAGCGTATCATATGCACGCCAAAATGAGTTTTGGCGTATACATTCCACGACATTGCACACTCTTACTATTTATACGCATTTATGTGTGATCGGGTTGGATTGAGAGTTGAAGAGAGCGCTGTTCATTCACTCCACCACCTACATTTTCCTGCCGGTATTAAGAATCAAACCCGCAACTTTCGGGTTAACAGCCTGACTATATAACCATTGGGCCATGACTGGCCAATATCAAGATTAGATATTGAGTAGATATTTTCATGAGGGTTTGCAATTTACAACATATTTTAATTTGCAAGGTGCAATAGGTGATCCTCTAGCAATTATAATTTTCTTGTTATGCTGGTTGAAAGTCTCCTCATATCCTGATAGCAATAATGTTACGTCTTAATATGTTTTTATAAATGTATATCATCTGTGGAAGGCATAGGACCATAAAATGTTTGTTCAATCATTGCATTCTCTGTCAGCCAACGTGTGTTTGCACTGAAAAAAAAAAATGCTTTCAAAATTTCTAAAAATTCTTACATTTAAGAAACATTTACTAGACGTGTTAATAAATAAAATAACTCAAAATTAAGAAAGTTTTTGCTTAAAATAAGCTTAATTATCTGCCAGTGGGAGAAGCAAAATAATTGTGTTTTAATCTTGTTTTCACCTATTGCACCTTTAATTTTGTAATTTTTTGTTTAATATGCCATATATAAGAAAAGCTTAACTACACAAAAAAAATCTTGGGTTATTTTGTTCTACCCAAATCCTGGGTTAAGCCTTTTTGGTCATTTGTCTGGGTTATATTTTTGAATCTTTGGGAAGCTTTTGTGTTAGCCTGGATCCGGCTCGCGTGTCAAGTGTTGTGGCGGTCTTTTCGCGTGGTGGAAATGGATGATGCCTTGCATAAAATGTTATGGTTTTATTAAAAAAGATACTGAATTTAAATACTTAGGATGTGAAAATATGTCATCATATGTGTTCACTGTTTGGTTATGGACCGTTTGGAGCCAGTCACCGCATATTTCGGCTACAAGTGAGTGAATGATATGAAGAAGAAAGAAAAATGTATTATAGTAAAAATGAATCACATATTAAGCTGGGTTAGGTTAAATGAACAACCCAATTTGGCTAAAATTAACCAAACATGTGTTCTGTCCTATATTTGCCCAGCACTTAGGCTAGGGTTTTTAGGCTCTTGCTCCTAAAACTTTTATTTGAACTTCATAATAAATTATGATATGCTCCTTTTTAATTCATCAAGATCAGTTTTCAAACTGTCACAACTCCACTGACATCTAAATCGAGAGTGCTTTTACTCCTTCAACCTCTGTGGTACATTGAAAACCAACTGCACACTTTGAGTGAGAAACGAGAGAGACGCACTTTTGACAACTCACTAGCGATGACAAGAGTCGCCCTGAGGCATCAACAGGAACTCGAGACTTGAGAAAGATTAATGTCCTTAAATGCACAGTCTGCTGCTGATGTAAATGCGCTCGCTGTCTATCTCTACGTCTCACAGCTGAACTTCCCCATGACGTGACGAGGGAGACGAATGCCAAGTATTACAGACAGATTTGGCCTTTGACACCCCAAGATGACAAAACACCAAACCCTACACACGGGACCGGTGCATTATATGACTCGCTGTTTTAGCAAACAAAGCAATTTCCTTCCACACACACGCTCTCGCACGCACCGACAGTCTCTTCTCGTTTCACTCTCACGGTTTGGATTCCTCAAGAGTGACAGCAGCAGTTGTGGTTGAGATTAAGGATAATAAGAGTCAGACCGCATAAGCTGAAGATGAAACTGAACTCTCTGTCAAACGTCTGTAAACGTCTGTGCTACACAGCTGTCGCGTCGCGGAGGATGTTTCACAGAGATATCCATACAGATATTAACCCTTGAGTAGACAGATCTTTAACAGCCAACTTTAACTCTTTCCCCGCCAAACACAGAATTTTCCGTTATTTGTAAGAAAATGCTTCCCCGCCAAACACAGAATTTTCCGTGTTTCCGTGTTTTCACTGTTGGACACTAGGGGGCGCTATTACGCATCTTCTATTACGCAGCTATTACGCAGGAGCATCTCCTGATCAAACACGTGAGGAAGACGCAGTAAAACAAGGGATGGTGTAAGCAGATTCATATGTAAATTAACATAATGATCACCATTAACCAGCATCAAAACTATCTGATGTTACTGAGTAAAATGTGGACCCAGGACGAGCTACAGGACTGTGTAAGCATTAGAGGTGTTGATGGACTCGATCTCCTCCATCTGTGTTTGATCATCGCTCTGAATCTGATCTGGATGTAATCTTTCACAAAAACTTGATTTTCTCAGCTTTTTGTTCAAAATGTTGTTGTTTTTATGAAACTTACCCATATTCAAGTGTTAATATATGCACTCTAAAACAATTCAGAGTAAAAAACAACCCAATGTTGGGTCAAATATGGACTAACCCAGCAGTAGGGTTGTTTTAACCCAGTGTTTGGGTTGTCTTAAGCAAATATTTAACCCAACCGCAGGATTAAAACAACCCAATCGCTGGGTTAAAACAACCCATTTGCTGGGTTAGTTCATCTTTGACCCAACATTGGGTTAAAACAACCCAGCATTTTTTAGAGTGTGGCTTTTGACATATGGCATAATTAGATATTCATAAAATAAAATATTCTATGGGCTATTACATTTATGTGAAAATGGTCAAAAACCCTGGCGGTGGCTGCCAACTTTTTTTTAAACGCTGGCGGGGAAAAAGTCATCCAATCAGGGGGGTTAATTTTTTGAGCCATTTAATACACTCTTAAAAATTTGGGGTAAAAAACAACCCAATGTTGGGTCAAATATGGACTAACCCAGCAGTAGGGTTGTTTTAACCCAGCAATTGGGTTGTCTTAAGCAAATATTTAACCCAACCGCAGGGTTAAAACAACCCAATTCCTGGGTTAAAACAACCCAATTGCTGGGTTAGTCCATATTTGACCCAACATTGGGTTAAAACAACCCAGCATTTTTTAGAGTGTATAATTGTACTATGATAACATACATTTAGCAGAGTTGACAAAGTTGGTAATGTACCACATATTTACTTCTGAAATATTTTTAATATTATTGGCCATGTCCCCACTTTTCAAAATGCTTATAAATCATACAGGATTATTATTTTTTTTTAGAAAGTAAAGATGCAGAATGTTTCCTGTGATGTTTAGGGGCAGGGGCAGTGTAGGGGGATAGAAAATACGGTTTGTATGGTATAAAAACCAATTTATATGGAATGTCTCCTTATGCCACAAAAAAAAAAAGTGTGTGTGTGTGTGTGTGTGTGTGTGTGTGTGTGTGTGTGTGTGTGTGTGTGTGTGTGTGTGTGTGTGTGTGTGTGTGTGTGTGTGTGTGTGTGTGTGTGTGTGTGTGTGTGTGTGTGTGTGTGTGTGTGTGTGTGTGTGTGTGTGTGTGTGTGTGTGTGTGTGTGTGTGTGTGTGTTGCCAATTTAGTTGTGCAGCTAGTTATTGTATTCATATAAGATAATAAAGATGATGGGATGAAAGCAATTCAAAAGGCACATTAGTCGTCTGCATATTACCTTTACTTGCTATATGATTAACAGATATAAGGAGGAGGGTTGAAAAGACAAACAGACATGTGAACACACTCACAAATGCTTACATAAATACACATTCAGCCAAATAAACAAATACAGGTAACGCTGAGGGCAATTCGTCATTATTAATAATGTGCTTCTGAGTAACCACAATTTCTTGTAGTTTAACAACTGTCTGAACATCAGTCATGCACGTGTTACATTGGTTTGAAGGATGAAAAAGCAAATGAAATCCCCCAATCCGACAGTAAACATTGCATTATTCCTCAGCTGATGCAAAGCAAACACATATTTGTCTGAAGTCTCACTTCGACTATAATGAAAGATATGTGTCAGAGCTGAATAGATGAGATTTAGCACTATGCAAAGAGGGCTGTGAATTCTGTAAAGCCAGTTAAACCTTTCATCAAATTCTGCTTTTCACCAAAATTATACTGCTGGGTCTGTGCTCAAAGCTATCGCACGAGCGATGAATATGTGCCAAAGACAATTTTTATGTAATGCATTTCATCAGACCTGCAGATTACTTTAGAAAATAAAAAAATAAAAAAATTACAGCTGAGCCACAACACAATTCTGCAACACAGGAGCAGCTTGACACACATTTGTTCTGAAAAAGTGTGTGTGAGAGAGAGAGAGAGAGAGAGAGAGAGAGAGAGAGAGAGAGAGAGAGAGAGAGAGAGAGAGAGAGAGAGAGAGAGAGAGAGAGAGAGAGAGAGAGAGAGAGAATGAATTGCTTTTGGATATAAATCAGTGTTTAAAGCAATAGTCATTTCTTTCAGCAGTTTTCACTCTATTTAACTTCAAAGTTTCAGATTGTGACTCAAAATCTTTGCCGAACAAACATGAATCCTGTGTGCGTGCGTGCGTGCGTGCATGTGTGCGTGTGTGCGTGCGTGTGTGTGTGTGTGTTGCATGGTTATGAAAGAGCACGGTTATTATTACCCAGCTGTGTTTTAGTCAGATCAGGGCGCAGGAATAGCTCTGCAGGAGAGAGAGATGCATGCTGGGAACTTCCTTCCTTTCCCATTGACAAATGTTACATAAATTATTCACCCTAAAATAAACACCTGGATCATCTCTGCCAGCTCCATGAAAAAGTGTAGTTTGTGTCCTATCTATTCAGTTTTTTAAGAGCCAGAGATCACCAAGAGACTGCCGGAGGATGATATTTCTACTGCGGGTAAATTACAGCAGCAGGACTGACAAAAGGCTTTTCACATTCAATAAAAATCAGCCGGTTTCATGAATATATAACACGCATAACTTATCAAGCTGTGTAATGGGTTAGGAGAACAAATTCGCATTGGAATGGCTGAACACAACTTTTATTTCTGATAATGAAGTACATGTCATGACAAATATAATTATATAAATATATAGCTAAATGATTAGGACAATAAAAACGTCATGTAGGGACACTTAAACGAGTTATATCGCATGATATAAAAGTGTTCAGTTAAGCATACTGTAACTTTCAGAATTCCATTTATTGAAACAAAGCTACAAAACGGCTAACTAACGTAGCTAACTCTCTGATGTCAACACATAATTGTGCACACCATGTCAATCTCCATTTGGGTTATGAGAAGCGTGGGACCCACTTTATATTAGGTGGCCTTAACTACTATGTACTAACATTTTAATTAATCATTTGATACAATGCACTTATTGTGTACATACATGTTTTTACATTGTACTTACATTTTACAAATACCTGCATGTAATCACGTCTGTAATTAATGTCTGTAGTTACATTTGTAATTATACTGTTGGCACTTCCCTTACACCTTTTTAAGAGCACCTCAGGGCAAAAAAAAAAAAAAATCACACAAAAATGATTTTTTTGGATGAAATGGATTTGACCCCTCTAAATCTTCAACACAAAAGTCAGATGAACAAAAAACTTTGTTTTTTAATAAAATGCATCACAAAAAGCAATGTGAACATCCTGTACAAGTGATTAATGAGCGATTCACAGTTTGTTGTAAAAGCTTTGACAGCCTTTGTTGTTGCAAGAGCAGATGCTTTTTAATTGTGATGCTGTGATGCTTTAGAGCTTTCCTACAAAGTCAGCATGACAACTTGCAAATCAAAGCCTGTTTCAATTGGACGGCTGACTTCACGCACTGGTGGCGTCCTGCTGGTTTGGTAATGTTTTATTCTCCGGCAAATTTAAAAGCTATACGTGTCAGTCTGTAACCAAAGAGCCTAATTAGTCTGCTTGATTTATGGAAACAACAATGGAATCACTTTATCTCATCAGCTCGGTCTGATTGGCCAATAATTGTTCCCGTCCCGTAAATGCGCATATCACAGCTCAATCATCAGACAAAATAAAAAGAGCCTTATCATGCACTCGTTCACAGCTAATCATCCTCAGACCAAAGTCTTGTGTTAAATGTGTCGGCAGGGTTTGTGTAGTCTATAGCATGCTTTGATAGTGTTATCAGAAGGCCTAATGCATACACAGGTCTGGCTTTGGGAATGCCATCTTAAATGCCTCCGTTAGAAAGACAGTCACAGTGATTAGCAAAGGTGAAGCGTTTTCTTATCTTTGTCATTCGTCTTTCTGCCACTCAAATTGATGGCATTTTGACTAGATCCATTATGAAAAAAACAAAATTATGTCTGATTATCCACCTTTTCTGAGTTTTGCCGACCGGATACGGCGAATGTTTAATCAGTCAGCGAGCTCTGCTTCACCTTCGTTGCTCTGGTTGGTTGTAGCGCTATCCTATCGCGTGCAGAGGGAGTTTGAAAGACAACCGTTTATCCGCCCCTCGGATTGAGCTGTCAATGGTGAGTTTCCAGACCAAACATCTTGATGTGGGTCTGGCTTGTCAGGCTATCCAAATCCATCAATATAGGCAAATAACTAGAATATAAAACTTTGCGCCAGAAACTAGTGTGTCTATGAAAATGATATGGTAAGTAACAAATGCCAGTTATCATGCAGTATAATAGACTATTTATGTAAAGCTAAAAAAAATGGAAGCAGCTTACACGGCAAGTCTTAATCATTCCAATTTCCAGTTAAATAATGGCTATTTCTACATTAAAAATAAGATACATTGAAGGGCATCTCAATTTAGTACAATTAATTGTAAAAACAAAAGTGCTTTTAAACATTTCTCCTGACCCATATACAGACAATGTGGCTCGCCAAATGTTGATATATTTGTCACTGTATAAATAGCACAGTGTTCAAAACATTTTGACCAGGCTAGTGTAGAGACTTTTGTGACTCATTTGTATCAACATGTGCATTATGTAATCAAGCTAAATTATATTCTTTGGCCTCATCTTTGATTGCAAACACCATTCAATAACACACAGTTATTTATAGATTTAAAGGGGTCATGAACTGAATTGTTTTATGGTTTTATAATGTTTCCTGTGGTCATAATTTAGAAATTAAAGGCATTTTTCTACTGATTTTATCCTCTGATTTCAAAGCTGAGCCACTGCTGTGATTGGCTAACATCTTTGCATATGAAATAGCTAGTATTGCATTTGGAACTCTCTCAAAAACTTTCCTTATATTTATATCTATGGCATTATATTCAGATTGTCAAAGGTTCCAGTGATGATCTTTGTAGCCGATCACAGACATGTTGAGCTCATCAATGCTGTGATCTCATCATTACAACTCGATTTCTGACACACTAACGACATGTTGTGGCGTTGCTGTCGAGTCTGTATCGGAAAAGTCTGTTTGTGAAGCCTGCGCTGAAATTGTGACTGATCTCCCAAAGACTCCACAGTGAAATGTAGCGAGCACAAATAAATAATGCTCAACTGAGACGTTCACATTGATGAAAATAAATAAGCACATTCCTAGCATTAGGATCCTTTGGAAGGGAATGTTATTTGTAGTCCATCCTGAATCGCTCTTCTCTCCTTGTCATCTCACTAACACTCCAGTGGGCGGGGCTAAAGTGATGATGATGATGTGGGCGGGGCTAAAGTGATGACGATGAGGTGGGCAGGGCTAAAGTGATGAGGATGGAGTAGGTGTTGATCTTCTTCTGCAGAGGCGGTCTTTCTCCATCTTTCTCTGGGCTTGGTTATAATAAAAGCTGTTATTGGATTAACAAGGTTTTCAGTTCTGAAACTTACAGGATATACAGTATGATGACCTCTTATATGTTGAAATTTGACTTCTCAGTTCATGACCCCTTTAAGACATGACACTCCATCAGACCACTATTTCACTCTATTTGCAGTTTGTTATTTTCTTGCTCAAAAGTAACAAACAGATGACTCGAGAGACATGCGATACAAACACATGCTTGCAAATCTGAGTTTATGGGACACAGTCCTCATACTTTGATATCCCAGATGGATTTCAACACAAATATTATGTTCGTCTCACTAATTAGACTTGTGAAGGGAATATAGAATATGCAAGCAAGAAATCAAAGATGCATAGTCATTTTTTGAAGCCACAAATATTTTGAGCGTTAGTCATGCTTGTGTTTCTCTCTGAAACTATTTCTTTCAATGCCTATATAGAATGACACACTTTATTCTTTAAATATTCTTTAAGTGCTTTGCCTGTCTGTCAAAATACCCATGATGCTCTCAGCCAATCAATAGAATTAATTAGAGACAAACTGGCACTTGCACTACTATGATCAATATCTCAACAGCAAGGAGCATGAGAAACAGATTCATTTTTTATAAAACTCAATCTAGAAACAAGATTCATAATAATTGATTCTTCATACTCGGGATGCCTCCATATTGTTGTTCCACTGTGTGTTGTCAGTAATGGATTTCATTGCTAATCAGAAGCTTACAGACACCCACTACAATTCACACCGTCAACATACTAACAATAACAGCTGTTATTTATAAAGTCACAACCATTAATGTTGGATTATATCATATTGCACATTCATATTCTCAATTACCTTCCTTTTTGTACCCAGTCTGTCCTCTGGCCAAGGTAATTCATTGCGGTCTGCTGTGGGATGTCATCACATTGTGTGGAGTGTGTGAACTGTATATTTGCAAGGTTAAGTTTTTGCATTTTATTTTAAATCATTAAAAGTAAAATAATCAGGTGTGCCCATTTTTTAGTCTTCTAGATTTGACCTTTTTGCTTTTGCTATCTGGCTGATATAAGACTTTAAAACAGATAATCAGTCAAATAAAAAGTTTTCGAATAATTAATGTTCCCTCAGTCCTTTGTACTGTTGTTCTCTACGAGCCAGAAGCTTCTTCTGATAATGTCAAAATCATAATCCGCCTGAATGTTCTTTCCGAGTGTGATATAATGATTTTCTTGGCTCCGTTCACCGAGAGCCTTCCATAATATGCTTAATATATTAGTATAGGTTATGGCTTGCTATAACACAGGCTCTCTGATGTTTGTCAGAACTGCCCTGTGTCAACACAAATAAAGCGTATCGGCTGTAAATAAATAAAAAATGTGCCAACTAAGGAAATACTTATGAAGATAAATGTCTACCTGAGCACAAAGAAAAGAAAAACCAGGCGAAATAAAATGATAAATCTCACGACGCACACTCTAAACCCATTTCCGCCAAATTCTTTAGGGAGATCCCATTGTCTTTCAGAGTAATAAACATGACTAATTGCCCAAACCCGGCTATGTCCCTGGATAGGTGACCTTTAGAGACTGAAGTATCGTGTGCAAAAGGAGTTTCTTGTTTCTCTGAATTAAGAGCGCAAATTCCATCCAGTTATTCTCAACAAAAACATTACTCATACCAGGCCCCTCCACTGACCCCTACGCTGAGAGTTTATTTGCAATTCAGTACCCGAATTAGCTGGAATCAGTTAGGATATAAGCGAAGCGTTCTCTCCCTTGATAATAGAGGCACAGCTGTAAGATGATGTTCTCCCTTCAGTCTTTGTTACCATTCACCCTTGTAATTATGGACAAATCCACATATACAAATCTCCCTTTAGAGTAAAAAGAAGGAGGAATGCATTTCCTCATTTCAGTTCCTATTGTCACCGTGAGGCTTAAGAAAGCAAGCTGGATATCTCTGACGTCCCATTGAAGAAAAGTGGCCTTAAAGCTCAGCTCTAAAGTTTGTCCCAGTCTTGCATACCTGCCATAAGCCAGCCAAAATAGGGTGTGCACCCCCACCCAACCCCTGGACCTGCCAGTGTTTTGTTGTTTTGCATAGGGAGAGCAGGAGATCAGTGCTAAATCCGGTGTAATCTCTCTCTAAGCTACAGAGCAGGCTCAAAAATGCACTCATGAGCCTGAGAAGCAGGGCCTTGCTTGAATCTTTGATCCTGGAGAAACAGATTACATCTGAGGAATGAATCTCCTTTTTAACTGTCTCCCAGTTTCATTCTAGTCACATATGCATTGAGACATCTGAAGGACCCCCGGTTACAAAGTGACATAACCTGAAGACATATATCAGAAAAACTAGACATCACTGTGACTGTGTGCATGATTTTGCCTGTAGCCTGTGGCCCGCAAGGAATCTGAAATCATCTACGTTGTGCTCTCCAATAGGAAAATGGCTTAAAGGTGCACTTTCCGTCCACTGGAGGGCGCCTATTCAAAACAAAGGTGTAGTTTGATGACGCCAAGTGTAAACGCAGTATCCTGGGACATGTGGTCTTCACCTCACAGCCGGTGGAAAATAGGACTCGGGCAGTAATCATGTTGATTGATGCGGTTATTAACGTTACTGTAGTGTAAAACAGAGCAGGGCCGAGTGTTGTGGAGCTGAGCACGGCCGCTGGAGCGATTGTTATACAAACACACGGCTCGCGAGTACCGGGACTTTTACTATGACGGGACGTTGCCGGGCGCCCATACTTCCGGTCATGATTATAAAGTAAAGCAGCTCTGTTTATTATATTAGATACATTTAAGTGCGTTTAAAATGATGTTATGACGTTCCTCTGTGCGTTCGCTCGGCGCTGCTGTGACATGTTCACACTGCTAAGAGTAAAGCGCTTCTGCAGAATAAAGCGAGGGTAACGCAGATTGACAGGCGACTCCCTCAAACGCTATGCTGAAACGTCCTGGTCATTGGTTAAAATAGCAATTTTCTCACAATTTACAAATAGTTGGAAACATTTGGGATATTGTAGGTCCTCAACTGAACAAAATATATAACACCGGCCTAGTGGTTTTTGGATATTTTACTGCAAAAATACTACATAGTGCGCCTTTAAGCCGAAAGTGAACACCTGATTTTTTGCTGGCTTGCACTGGCGATTTGACTGCTCAAAAAACAGAGGTCCACTAGGTAGTGTGTGCTAAAATACATTTCTCCATGCTCAGTGTCAATAGATTGTACTTTAAGTGACTTTTGTTCTCAAGCGTCCATTAGATGGACACAGAAAATTAATCATATAACTTTATAATGGCAAATGCCTAATTTTAAACAGGTTGAGAAAAGCCTTGTTGCTGAGAACAGTTTTAAGTTTTCAATTAATTACTTTTATTAGCTATTGCATTTTGATATACATTTAGGCATTATCAAAGTTACTTTCTTACAGTTTCACAGAATTTTCTGGATCAACTAAATAGCAAACACTCTCCAACTTATCCTTTTAATTGTGATGGTTTATAGTTGAACCCATTAATTTCTGTGTGCTTTTGCCTTCAGTGATGTTTAATAAATCTCATAGGCCTTCTCTTTTTCTGTCAATTTAAATAACAAAACAAGATCCATAGATCCAATTTATTTGTAGTGCACTGACAACACAGTTTTATTTAATTAATCATTAGTTTAATAATTAGGTACGTAAAAATATAAAAAGATCTTACATTTTGAGTTGCAAATGATAACTTTTCATTCATTTTAAAGTGACCTATAACATCCTATGACATAAAAAATTAATCTAAATTTAAATGATCTCATGGATGTGGCTATTGTGGTTTACAGTCATGTTGGAGCCAGCTGTCTGCAGTAACTGTGCCATATACAGCTTTGACATAGTCATTAAATATTTACCCACTTTAAATGCATATTGCCCACATTGCACAATTTCCTAAAGCCACCAGTGTGGTGGTGCCAGGGCTAGGTCCCACCATTGCTGCTTGCAGCTATATTTCATAATGTTGTTTTTGTGTGTTCTACAGAAGGAAAAAAGTCATAGTATTACAACATGAGGGTTAGTAAAGTAATAGATAAATGGGTACATAAATGTGCCTGTGTGTGCACAATGTGGGTGAAGACTTTAGGAAGAAAGAGAGCAAGAAAGAGTTATCCGAGTTGTTCATTTGTCCTGAGATAACCTTTTGGTTCAGAAAACTAAGGATAAGGCAGCTCAATAGAAAAAGTTCAATAGAGCCAAGATCAAAATGAATCCAAATAATATACAGAGACATTTATTTTCTGATATATGAAGGCAAATGCTATATGGGAAATTGGACTTGCTCTAGTAGCAATTTCAATGTGACTCAAATGCTGTGTCAGCTGCATGACTGATATACTATAATATTCAAGTACATTTAGATATATACAGATGATAAAGTTTCATGAACTTCTTGTTTTTACCTGAGGGCCACAGTCAAAGTCTGACAGGAGCAGAACACTACAGCGTGTCAACTTTCACTGACAGCTTTGAAATCGTCTGAAGTCTCTTGTGGATGAGTGGACTCATCGCACAGCAGACAATCAGCAGCTGTTCAAAGGCCAGTGGATTGTGAACTAGACATCACAAACTTCACATCAAAACATTTATAACCATCCATAACAATTGACAACACACTCTGCCTCTTTATAAAAGTTTACAACCAACACACACACACACACACACACACACACACACACACACACACACACATGAACAAACACTCCTTGGGACTCTTGTCTCAACTTTAAACTCTGCAGCTACCCAACACTACGTTACAATTACTGTCACTCACTCCAACAACACTTTGGTGGTAACAATTACCCTGTTGTGTCCAATTAGTCCTGTAATCAGGCCCTGGTAATTGCCGCTGCAATTGCATTTCGTACTATAAAAGCACATCCGTCACAACACCCTGATTGTCTTCGGGCTCATTGGGCTTCATCTTTAATCTCTGTGGAGAAATTCCGCTTCCCCCTCCTTTTGCAATAACACTTCCCCATCCCAAACTAAGACTACCATTTGTCTTTTAGATACAATGCATATGTTGCACCAAGGGCAGGTGCATGGTTACTAAAATGAAACACCAGGGTATGAATAATACCTGAGTGAATGATCAAAAGCACCCATTTTTGCGTGTAGCACATCTGGTTAGCTGACAAGCTAATGTAATGCTAGCACTAAACGTAGACAACAAGTGAAATATGGTATGAAATATTATTTATCTCTATTTGGATTTATGGTTATGTTGGGAAGTAATAATATTTCTAATAACCATACTTGCTTTAGTTTTATACGTAGGGTTAAGTGAGTTGTGAAGCATTGCATTTATGAGGAAATCCTTACCCAGCAACATGTGAGGTCATGTGCCTTGTCAGAGAAAAGTCTTAAACCAAATAGGGCCTTATGATTTCTGTGATGTGGAAAAACACCAGCGGAATCCAGTCATAAAAATGAAATTTACTGTATAACGCAGAATTTCACAAAAATAAATTGATGAATAAATACATTTCTGACACACACACACACACACACACACACACACACACACACAACGCTCGTTGTGTTTTCAGCCTCTGCCGTCACTATATGAGGACATGAACCCTGAACTTCATCTCCAGAGCTGCTCTGAGAGTCACTTTATCAGCATTTTACCCTTTCATTTGAAAAATTAATAATTTCTTTCATCAAACCATAAACACATAGAAATTCTTCATGGCCACCCATCAAAATATAAGTTTGGCTTAACTTGAATTGTGACAGAAATATATTAGGCTACTTTTGAATTTTGCTACGTCTCAATTCAAAACTTTATTTTTTTTAATACAAGTTTTATTTGATTAAATTAAAATGCGCAACACATTTTTTTTTTTTTTTTTCGGAAAAAAAAAGTGTTCTTATGAATTCATGCTTTTTGATTAAGCTATTAAAATTAAATGTAACCAGAAAAATAAAATGGAATATGGGAAAAAAAATGTAACGGATTTCATAGAGCCCTACATAAATGTTAGATTCTGAGCATGTCTCCTTTCATTGCAAAAGGAGGAGAAAATCTGGATTAATAATGACTTCAGAAAGGATAATGAATTATAGAAAAAACATTATTCTGATTATCCAAGCACATGACTATTTTTAATAGCCATAATGATTTAAATTTACATTATAAGGATGAGTAATGGTAAGCTTATGTGACTAATGTTGAACTATTGTCAAACTTTATGAATTAAAATGCACACAACGTGATTTCAAGATAATATCAAATAGCCACATTATATCTTCCCTTTATTGTGCATGTCTCAGAAATCTAAACTTGATGGACTATATCATAAACGTTTTAGATTTTTTGAAATGTCTATAAAAAAAAGTTTTTTTAAAAACAGTCACAGGTAAAGAAGTCAAGCTGTTTTAATTATTTGCATTTTTATACAATCCTTTATGTAAAATAAAACCATTCAAACAGTACATATTTGGTACAAAGGAAACTATAAATGGAAAATAGTTACAACTTAAAAGGGCTTCCATTTAGTTTTGATAGGATTAAGCCACACCCACATTGGGTTCTATTCGAATATAGAAACAGATAATCACCAAGTTATGAGTGTTTTGATGTACACTCCGTTTATTTTCAAGAGGGAACTTCATAAAAGGTATGAAACTGTGAGACAGCTGTCCGCTCTGCTGTCATTGGCCCTGGGGATGTGCAACCAAGGGGCTAGTGCCTGGTAACTGGCCAAGGTGTGCAAACATTACTGTGTGTGTGCGTGTGTGCGTGTGTGTGTGTGTGTGTGTGTGTGTGTGTGTGTGTGTGTGTGTGTGTGTGTGTGTGTGTGTGTGTGTGTGTACTACAGGGAAGCCCAATGGACTGGCAACCAGGAAGTTGTATTTTGCCTTGTGCCAAACTCAAGCATGCCAGAAAGAAAATGGCAGTGATGGTACATCTCACTGCGTCTTCAAATGACTGTGTAATAACCATGAACACCTTCCCATGGGTTTGAATACAGCCAACAGGACACCTGCCTGAAATGCCCACTGAACCGGTGGGAATCCAAGCATGCACTTGAGTTCTCACTATTGAGCTAAACCACGTAGCTAGAACAGACTGGCATTCTGTTCCTTTAACGGTTCTCTCCACTGATGCAGACGAAACACACATTACACAATACTAAATGTAGAACAAATGGCTCGTATGAGTCAGATTTAGTGAATCAAAAACAGAGCAGCTATTTGGTCATTTATAATTAATCATAAAAAAAGTGTAACTTATGCAAAAATTGTTTTAAAATCATATTTACATTACATTGGGCAGACGTACACAGAGACCCAAAAACAAAAAGTATGTCCTCATGCTCATTTATATACAGAGTGGCAAAAATGTATTTAGTAAGCCACCAATTGTGTAAGTTCTCCCACTTAAAAAGATGAGAGAGGCCTGCAATTTTCATTTCATTTTCATCATACACGTCAACTATGAGAGACAGAATGAGGGGAAACAATCCAGAAAATCACATTGTCTGATTTTTAAAGCATTTATTTGCAAATTATGGTAGGAAAAAATTATTTAGTCACCTAAAAAAAGCTAGATTTCTGGCTCTCACAGACCTGTAACTTCTTCTTTAAGAGGCTCCTCTGTCCTCCACTCATTACCTGTATTAATGACACCTGTTTGAACTCGTTATCAGTATAAAAGATGCCTGTCCACAACCTCAAACAGTCAGACTCCCAACTCCACTATGGCCAAGACCAAAGCGCTGTCAAAGGACACCAGAAACAAAATCGTAGACCTGCACCAGGCTGAGAAGACTGAATCTGCAATAGGCAAGCAGCTTAGTCTGAAGAAATCAACTGTGGGAGCAATTATTAGAAAATGGAAGACATACAAAACCACTGATAATCTCTCTCAAACTGGGGCCCGACGCAAGATCTCACCCTGTGAGGTCAAAATGATCACAAGAATGGTAAGCAAAAATCATAGAACCCCACTGGATGACCTGCAGAGAGCTGGGACCAAAGTAACAAAGGGTACCATCAGAAACACTATGCCACCAGGGACTCAAATCCTGCAGTGCCAGACATGTCCCCCTGCTTAAGCCAGTACATGTCCGGGCCCATCTGAAGTTTGCAAGAAGGCATTTTTATGATCCATAAGAGGATTAGGAGAATGTCATATGGTCAGAGAAAACCAAAATAGAACTTTTTGGTAAAAAACTCAACTGTTCGTCTTTGGAGGAGAAACAATTCTGAGTTGCACCATACCTACTGTGAAGCATGAGGGTGGAAACATCATGCTTTGGGGCTGTTTTTCTGAAAATAGACCAGGACAACTGATCCGTGTAAAGGAAAGAATGAATGAGGCCATGAATTGTGAGATTTTAAAATAAAAACCTCCTTCCATCAGCAATGGCATTGAAGATTAAACGTGGCTGGGTCTTTCAGCATGACAATGATCCCAAACACACCGCCCGGGCAACGGAAGAGTGTCTTCGTAAGAAGCATTTCAAGGTCCTGGAGTGGCCTAGCCAGTCTCCAGATCTCAACCCCATAGAAAATCTTTGGAAGGAGTTGAAAATATGTGTTCCTCAGTAACAGCCCACAAACATCACTGCTCTAGAGGAGATCGCCTGGAGGAATGGGCCAAACTATCAGCAACAGTGTGTAAAAACCTTGTGGAGACTTACAGAAAACCTCTGTCATTGCCAACAATGGGTATATAACAGTATTGAGATTAACTTATGTTATTGACCAAATACTTTTATTTTAAACCATCCATAATTTGCAAATAAATTCTTTAAAAATCAATGTGATTTTCTGGATTTATTTCTCATTCTGTCTCTTATAGTTGAAGTGATGGATATGATGAAAATTACAGGCCTCTCTCATCTTTTTAAGTGGGAGAACTTACACAATTGGTGGCTGACTAAATACTTTTTTTGCCCCACTGTATATTTTATTAATAATAGCGACCGTGGGATTTGGCATTTACGGTCACTGCTGAGAAAAATGACTCCCTGGTTTAATGGCTGAATTTGGATCTGTTCCTCGCAAATATTTGGATTCTAAAAAAAATAGATTACAGTGTGAATTTATGTTGTGTTTTGGTGTATTTTATGGATCTGTTGTCAGTTGCTGTATATGAGAAAATGCCTTTTGTCTCACAGCAAACAAACAAAATATTACAAAATATAAGTTTTAGGGTTTTAAGGTCTTGTTTAACATTATGTAATCCTCTGAAACCAGTTTGCAGCAAAAGTCCCGAACAGAGCGAAATGTTTTATAAATGCTACTGAAAACTACACTTTACATAAAAATACACACTCAAGAGAATTAGATTTTTGTGTGAACTTCCCCTTTTATGGAACAGTTAAAACCAAATGCGTTCAATTCCATAATAACCCCCTCTGGTTTGCATCTGTCACTTTTTATGTGTTTCCCTTTTCTCATTTATTTTCTCTTTGCACCTCTTCCTTTCTCTTTATTCACATTCCTACAAACCCCAGCCCCTCAAAAGAAGAATCTCTGTTGACATTCATCACCCATGTACAAATATGCAGGGGAATATCTAAGCAATTTGCACACATAAGAACCCCCTCCCGCCCCCTTACACCCATTTTTTCATCTTTTACCAGCTTTTCCTAGCAGGAAGTTTTAGTTCTCTTTCTCTCTCTTTCCAGGATGTCATGCAGAGGCCAGATATTTAAAGAGATGAGAGCTGCTTTCTGAAGTAGCGCTTGAGAGAGACGGCAACCTAATTCCACCCGCTAGATGAATGGGAGCTTTTAGTCTGCGTCCCTGTCAATCCTCGAGCTTTGAAGTGTGCCAACTTCACAAGAAAACGCAACAAAAAGATGGGGGTTGGCGGGTGAGGGAGGAAAGAATGAGGGTGTAAGGTGAAAGAGAGAAAGTTGATGTCTCTATTGAACATGGGAACACAGTGTGACTACACGCAACCCTCTCTCGAGCATCGAAAGAGAACAAACTGTGTGTTGGATTCGAAGCTAAAAGATAATAAGGGAGATGGGTGAAATATTCCCGTTCCACTGTCACAGGGAAATTAGAGCGCAGATGAAGCTGTAATTCTGATTAGTGCTTTTTTTTATGTTTCAGCAGCTGTTTTTGCAGGCCAAATGAGAGTTAGCCCACAGCACACAGACTCGCTTTCTGATCTGAGTGGGAACATTAAGATTTCTACAAGTTAGACCGCTAAACCATGACATGTTTCAACCTCAGGATTATGAGCAGGCACCCCAGGCCTCACTATATACACATTTATAAATAACAACATACGCATTCATGTGTATGAAATAGAGCGGGTCACTATGGCAACTCTCTCTCACTCTGAATGACATGGCAATTCTACATCCTCAGTGCATAATGGTTTTACTTTCCATACGAGTACTGCACAAGTTAGAAAAAAATGTCCTGACTGACTAATTTGACATTTGTTCAAAGCTGTGGCAGTTGAAGTAGTGGTGCGGGAGATTAGTCTAAATCTACCCCGGTAATAGCACTAGGGTTTCTGTAAGGCAGGTATGTCCTGCCGAGCATTTGCATGCTCAGTGTTCCAAATAATTGCCCCACCGGGACTGTTTTATGGCTGATTGTGAAGAATGTTCCCATTTCACAACAAAAGGAGCACAAGAGTGCCATTATCTGCATCAGGTGCCTTCACTGATTGAAATGACGTTTAGTTTTTCGAGGCGGTTTTTATACAAAAAGTCATTCTGAATTATAATTTTGTGGAAAATATTTCTATTTAATTGTAAGAAAAAATGTCTATAAAAATGTCTCTGTGTCTACAACATAGAGAAGTTATTAATTAGCCTATTATTCCCGTTCATTTCAACAACAGTGTTATAATGATTTCTGAGAGATCATGTGACACCAGCTGAAAATGCTGAAAATTTAAATTTGCCATCACCGAAATAAATTACATTTTAAAATAGAAAAAAATCTTACCACATATTTAAAATGTAGCCTAAATGTATAATAAATTATGTTTTGAAATTATATTTATATTAAAATAGAAACATATCAAGTGTTTCACAATATTTCTGTATTGCTAAATGCAGCCTTGGTGACAAGAAAACTCGTACCTAGCCCTCAAACGTCTGAACTGTAATTCTTTGTGTATTTTGGCTAGGGATGCACCGATTTTGGATCAATATACAACCATCGGCATATCAACTATAGCATGAAAAAGGTTGGTTTATTAATGAACTGTGTGAAGAGCAGTAGGCTATGTCTGCTGCATTATCCAAGATTAGGCTATACTGTAATATTCCTGCTGCTGTCTGCGTTTCAATGCTAATCGAACAACAAAAGGCCAAAACTTTTGTACCTTTCATAAAGATTAATTTCCTCGATGAGGACAACGCAGATGGAATCCTGTAATACAATCGTAAATTTACTGCATAGTGGAATGCCACGGAATTTGACAAAGTTTTGATGAATAAATAAAACGTAGCTCAACACTTAAATCAAATCGCGATATATACCAGTGTCTGTGAATATTAAAGGGGTGATGAATTCATTGAGTAATTGATTGAGAAATCAACTTTCCCTTGAGCTTTTGATATATAAACGGTCATGGTAATATACGATTATCCTCTAAGTTTCAGAGCTGAAAACGTCCTTGTTAGCCAAAGAAAAGCTTTTATAGACACCAGGCTCAGCGAACGGTCCTGCGCTTCATACTGACGTCAGTGCGCGACGAAACACCGCCTCTACAGCACGTCTAATCCAGTAGCCCGGCCCATCGACTCATGGAGCTGATCGGTTCCTGCTGGTCAACAACAATAAACATGCCGAGGAATTTAGCAAGACATTGCGCTATTCCTGGTTGTGGAAGAACACAGTCGCTGCATAAGCTTCCTTCGGATACTAATATTAGGAATGAGTGGTTGAACTTTATTTGTAATGAAGTTCCAGCTCACGTGGGGAAGACATGTTCACTTCAGTTGAGTTCAGTCGATGCTGGATTTGGATCCGACAGGAATGGTGCAAGACACTTATGTGAGTAAAACATGTTTTTATATGTAATAGTATTGCATTGTTATAGATTGTTTTGCTTATGTGTACGCGTCTAACAGAGCGTACCTTTAGCACGCTGGGCTCAGACACGTGTGGGCCAGGGCTCGCAAAGCCCGGCAGGCCAATCAATCTCATTATATTGCGTTCTTGTTCTGCTATTCTCTCTCTCTCTCTCTCTCTCTCTCTCTCTCTCTCTCTCTCTCTCTCTCTCTCTCTCTCTCTCTCTCTCTCTCTCTCGATCTGACATTTGAAGGGCAGTGCGCGTGCCGGGTTTGCGCTTATATCGACTGATCTTGCAAGGCTATGTGTAATATAAAAATAATATTCCAAACAATCGCGGGTGGATGAGAAATAAATCATTGTGTTTGTTTGATAAAGACTTTTACGAGCCCTGTGGTCGAGAGACTCATTCTGGTTGCCGCTTCTCCCTCACTCTCTCCTCTCTCATGTGAACTGACAGCAGAGCTGAAGCTCATTTAATATGCAAATCTTCTCCAATCCTAGCCGTGGGCGTTTACTTCCAAGTCCCCAGTGACACGCCCATCAAAACCCAGCATTCAGGAGAGAGCCTCATAACTAGTGTAGAAAATAGCCTATTACTTATTAGTTATGATGTTTTTGAATGTAAAAACCACACAAACATCATTAGTTGACCTCAGACAACAGTCAGGACATGAATGCATCTCCAGTCACTTCATGAGCATTTTACCGTTCCATTAGACAAAATCTATCGCCAAATCATAAACACACACACAGTCAGGAACTCGAAGGTCTTCACGGCAACCCGTCAAAATAAAAGTTGTGACAGGATTAATGTTGTACCCTAGAATTAAAATACATCTCAATATAATAATATATCCATTACATGTATACAGTGAAGTGCAGTGTAATTTAACATTAAACCAAGCATTATTTGTATTTATGTAGGCCTATATGTCGGCCTGCTGAATGTTAAATGGATCCAGTCTATGTTCATTAGAAATTATTTTATAATGCAGCAATAATCTAGCTAGTATAAGTTAATTTATGTTTTTTTTTTTTTTACTTTGCTGATTAAAAAACAAACAAACAAACAAAAAAACTACCAAAAAATCGGTATCAGCCCAAAAAATCATATCCTTGCACCCCTAATTTAGGGGTGAGCGATATACCTGTAGACATGATTTAAATTTGTTTAAATTTCTTAACCAGTATCAGGGCTGGACACACGTTGGGCTGATATAAGATTTTTTGGCCCATCATGCAGGGACAGTGATCTGTTGGTTTGTCGTCTGAATTGACAGGCCAAAGCGAGAGAGACCTCCCATCTATAGGCACAGTTTTTTGTTTTTGTTTTTTGGAGCATATTGGAAAGTTATAAAGTGTTAAACAGCATGTCACTTGATCCATTCAGATTTGTCTCAGAATTTTGTTTCATACAGTCGTGTGACATGAAACATCTCGCTGAAAACAGACTAAAAGTAACTACAAGCTAATTTAGCATCCCCACCTTTATAGTAACTTGCCTTGCAGTTACTAACAGTGACGAAATGTGGTGTTTTGGCAGATATGTATTAAAAATGTTGCTATTCTTTCTTAGGCCTACATTAAATATTGTGGAATATATATCACTTTTATTGAGGCTGTATTTGTATTTTCTACGTTTACAATATTATTTTACTTTTTTTTTTTTTTTAGAAACCATATACCCATGTTAATGAGGAGCATGGTGTCTACCTTGATCGTACAGTTAAATAAAACTACAGTTGAACTCTGTATTCTGGGCAAGAGCCACGGCAAATTTCATTAGGGCGTTTAACAGATCATTTAAGCCTGGATCTCATGAATTAAGGACAAAGCTTTTTTCTCTTAAAATATGTTTTATGAACCTTTTAATAGTTCTAATGAGTTTTCATTGACATTAAATGTTAGTTCAATGAAAGCCTCATGATTCAGTTTCTCACATAAAGGTGTTAACTCTTTACAAATGCTATCCAAGGGATAGTTAAACTCATTTACTCACCCTAATGTCATTATAAACCAGACAAACTTTCTTTCTGTGGAACATAAAATAAAATCATTTGAGTTATAGAGTCTGCGAGTCTCTCATGTTTTTTTGTTTTGTTTTTTATTATTCAATTGAAGTCAAGGTTAAAAGGGTTCGGTTGCCAACATTCTTCAAAATATCTTCTTTTGTGTTTCACAGAAGAGAAAATGTCAGTTTTGTTACTTCGTTTGTTTTTTAATTTTACATTAAATTAATGTTTAATGATTAATTAAACATTCACAGGGGATCTTGTGGGCCGCATAGGCTGGATTTTTTCCAGGGCAAAATTTAGCCGCAGTCCAGCCCTGACCAGTACAGATTTTGGACTATCATCTGTATCGCGGTTACACTCACGTGACATTGCTGTTCTGCGCGGTCACGATAGCTTATTGTTTGCATGCGTTTTTAAGCATTGCGGTTTAAAAACAGCCATTTTAAACCGCTGAAACACAATTAACAACGAAAGAGAACTCATTTCTCTATATGTGTGCACTCTCTGTTAATCAAAAGCCACTGCTCATAGAGCGCATGAGAACTGAACTGAGGGCTTTTTGCCGCCTAATTGGGCTTGAACAGTTAAAAACACACACCTGTGTGTCAAAGTGATCGGGTATTTGCAAGTAAACACAGTCATTTATGTCTTAAGATAATTGAACTGTTGAGAAAGAACAACGCATGGATCCGTGCAGTCGCTCTTAAAGTGACAGCGTCCAAATTGACCTGCTGTCATTATTAATGCCAATGAAACAAAAAAGAGCACATTGCTCACTGCCCTTCAAAACCCCTATTGTAACTTTATTAATAAATGTATATTTAATTTATGCTTTTTTTATATATACATTTGATTCATTTATAGATTTTATGTAGCTAGTATTTCTAGTGCTTGAAGTTTTTCAGGTTGATGTGTCTTTGTTCTGTTGTAGTTTTATCACAAGCTTTAGAGTTAAGATAGTTTGGTTGACCCAAGTTATGTAAGCTCAAGGGGGGGGGGGGGGGGCTATATTTTGAGAGTCACAGAGCATTTGTGATGTAGATGCAAGCATTTAGATGTTTCATGAAGTCAGTCTGCAAATGGCTTACTTAAAGTTGTCTCTGCACATTTAACAAGGATAGAATGTATTTTCACAACGAAAAACAATTACACACTTCACTTCAGAGCCAGACTATGTCAAGATCTGGAGGTGAAAATAATCTTTAATCAGAATGGGTACGTGTCAGCTGGTGACTGACAGAGCTGGCAGAGTCTTCCCGTCAGCCCGCAGAGGGATGCTGAGTGACAGGGAGCCTGGCCTGCAGGCAGACCCGAAGGCCATCTGATGATCAACCCGCTGTGTGTGTTTAGCTACCGGGTGGAGCACTGTTCACCTTGCGGTCATGGTTTAAATCACTGCAGACAGGCAGCCCATTAGTGGTATTTATGTCTTAATATTTGTGTGCTGATTCAGCATCTTCAGAGTATGCATACAGTATATACACTACTCTGCTAAAGTTTGGGGTCAATAGAAATTAATATTTTTATTCAGCAACGATCAAACATGACAGTAAATGAGAAAAAGGAAATCACATACAAAATTTGGACATACCAAGAAATTATGACTTTCTAAATTAAATATTTTTAAAGCATAATTATGAGATAAAAAGTTGAAATGTTGACATATACAAAGTCAAAATTATGACTTGCTGCTCATTGATCTGTCACATATATATATATATATATATATATATATATATATATATATATATATATATATATATATATATATATATATATATATATATATATATACACTATGCATAAGAACAGAAGCTAAGTGCATTAACTTTTTTTAAGACTTCAATTTTTTACATCCTATTTTAAAAAACTGAACCTTATTTCAATATAAAATGTTAAAGAAAACATTTCACCAAAATCTAAATCAGTTGAGTATAATCAGCAATAACGGTGTTTAGATGAAAAACTGTCTGACAATGAAAATAACACTAAAATTATATTATTGGCCGCATGCATGTCTCTGCTCTGTTAAAACCATTTTTCCTCTAATGAACTAAAAGGTTAGGAAATAAATATTATTTTCCCATACAGGAATTATGATTTTATGGCCCAAACGTCATCTGAGTGTGACCGTCAGACCCACCTTAGTATCTATTTAAAGACAGAAAGAGGGGTCAAAACATTCGGCCACCACAATATGATGCCCCTAGATCTGAATATGTCTGAATATGATCCAAGAGCTTCAACAAAGGCAGGAAAAGAAGGATTAAGATAAAGCTGTTGGTAAAGTGGACTAATGCCAGCTCTTAGTATGAGGAAAAAGGAGTGTGAAAACTGGCAGGGAACAAATATAGGAAGATTTTACTCTATTAGTTACAGGATTAAATGAGTTTACATGAGAGGAAGCCGGTCTATTTTTAATGTCCATACATTAGGCAATAAAAACGCATCTCCGAATGACAGGGGAGATATTTAAATGCTTGGTTAAAAACCAAATAAAGACAAAACAGCAATACTCAAACAAAAATGTCATTTGTAAAATCAGTTTACTTTGTTGTCTAATGAAATCATCTGTTTGGGTTGCATCCAAAGATGTCATTACAACCAAAAATAAATAAGTAGCCGTTTTGTCAAGCGAAGAGTGCATCTGAAATGGCATAAACAGAGCTAAAATTGAATTCCATTTGTGCAGGCCATTCAAGTTTATTTCTGGATGGTTTGTATTGTTGATCATATGCTGCAAATAAGAGCCCACATGACACTAAAAATTGGGATTACAGATACAGGAATAGATCAATGGATGGATTTGCATTGATACAGTCAAACAGTTAAGCGATTCCTCCAGTGGTTTGTTTGGAATGCATTGCAGTGAATTTTAATGCCTTTGTCTTTAAATGTCTGAAAATGAATTATTGTGTGTCATCTTCCGTTGAGCGGCCTGGTGGGAATCCTTGACATCAGAGAGGAGTCCTAGAACCTCCGCGGAGTTTGGCAAGGGGAAAATGATATACTTGAAATGTTCTGTAATAAAGTTAAGCCTGAGAAAGTGCTGTCTTGGGAGCACTAAAGTATACCTTCTGAACTTCTAAGCTGTCATTCCACTCTGAATAAGAATTAAGATCCGTTTTCCCAACTGAGTGTCCAGACAGTTAAACACTGACAGAGAACGTGAAAGGAAGAGAGGGAAAATCAACAATCCTCCGCTTGTTCCATACAAATAACTTCAAAACTGAGGCAGTACAGCTCCAATGGACAATGCTTTTTGTTTAATGCATGGACGCCCCTCATGGTGCAAATGAACTTTATGCTTGATGGATGGAATAAAAATTATTGTGATCTACCCACAATATTGAACCCCATCATTCAACGGATATATGTATTTATTTATTCATCATGGATGGATTATTTATTTATTTTTAATTATATATTTATTTTCTTTACTTTTCTTTAGTAAAGAAATGTCTTTACAAAGCACAGAATAGCTTCTTCTTCTTTTTTCGGGTACATCCTGGAAGTCATTTTTAAATCTTCCTTAGTCTTGAAGTTGGATATTGTTGCTCTTGAGAATTATGTATATCAAATCACATGTCAGTAACCGTGTTAATTCTGACGTCTGATCTGAGACCAGTGATTTATGAGATGTAATGATTCATGTACAGTCAGATGTTCTTTGTCTGTGCGCAGTAAATCAAACCAGTGACTAAACGCTCAACTTCACATTGTTTCTCTTAGTAGGATGAAAATAATCTGTTATTTAATGTGATTAGTTTAAATATAGAAAGAGATCAAAGAACAATTGCTGGAGCTGTCAATCAAACAGAGCGAGTGTATTAGAGACTGAGTTCTGGACTCGTGACAAAACTCCCGTAATAATCAACGAATCTCTTATGTCCATTGTGTTTGCACTGTTAGTTATGAGGAAAGCATTCGTTAGTGAAATCGAGGTTGTAATGACGAGATCACAGCATTCATGAGCTCAACATGCCTGTGATCGTATACAATGATCATCACTGCAACCTTTCGTGCCAAGATCTGAATATAATGCTATAAATATAAATATAATGCTAAAATCAACACTTTACACGATTAGTTAACCTCGATAGCTGTAATAGAGAGTAATGAAAGTAATGAGAGAGTTAGAGGCTAAAATAAGAGTTTTTTAATGTTTATTAAAAAAACATTTTTAATGTTCAAATCATAATAAGTGCACCACAGGAAACATTATAAAACACAGCAGTTCATGACTAAATGCAGGTGGGCGGGGCCTATGGTGTGATGATGTAACTATGTTCACGCCATGTTGTAATTACTGTAATTAAGATTTCAGCTTCTAAAAAGCGTTCATGTCCTCGTAGAGCTCAAAATTACAGCTTGTAAGATGTACATTTTCGGAGAGGTCCTACTTGTACCATGTTACCGCTGCAGATTCATTCAGGTGTTGATAGTGTTGCCATAGAAACGCATAATTCCCAATTCGTGGACAGGAACAGCTCTGCATAGAATGTCATGTGTTGTCATCCTGAGACTAACACGCATTAAACACAGCATAACTATTCGCTCATGTCTTGCTGTCACAGGTCACCCAATTTTAAAATGAGCTCTTTTGTTTGATTATGCTTCTTTATAATGAGGAAGATGTTTTAAGCTATGAAACTTGCAGGATGTTATAATGGTAAAAATATTTTTTGTCAAAAGAACATGGCAATTCACAGCTGGCAAGATGGGCTTTTAATAAAACTTGACAATATATGCAGAATATATATATGCATTTATTTTTCCCAAACAACTAAAAAAAACCTGTCCGTAAGCAAAAAAAAAAAAAAAAAAAAAGTTTGCAGCAGACTGTTGCTGAAAAATAAACAGGGAAATCTGGGTGCAGGTAACTGAGAAAGAGTACACATTGTTCATTTACATATACTAGAGCTCACATTGTAACAAACTATACAACTGGTTGTAAATCTGTGAACTTGTCCTTTAAACCCTGAAGGTACGGGCATCATGTTTATAATAGCAATGGCAATACAGCCAGCTCCTCTTTACATTGTACTCAAGCTGAACAAACATGTTAGGCTGTGCTTCCCTGATTCTGAAGGACAGACCTTGCAACTCCTGACAGGGAGAGAATCATTAATCAGGCTGTACCTTCACCAATGCCTTTTGATACCTGGCAGTATGGAATTAGACTGAACGCTTTTAAATTCCAGTCAGTCGGACAGACAGCTTAGCAACTTGATTTTCTCTCCCATTGACTCTCTCTATGTCTCCTCAATTCAGGTGTAGTCTTCGGGGACAATGAAGGGGTTCAATACAGCTAATGAAATAATTTTGCTTCAGTCAATTGTACACTCTCTCTGCTCGACTAATTATTCTCCTGGCGGATGAGTGTGAGGAGTCTCAGGCTGATCATCAGCTGTGAACCCAATCTCACTTCAGCCTCTGTGCTCCAATGTCTCTTTGTTAAGCGTGCATGTGCTTATGTAAAGTGTGTTGGTGTTTAGTGCCAGAATATCAGTTCAGACGAGCAAAAGGGTGAAAGTCTCACTGTGTGATAATATTTAAGAGTTCACTCTACATTACCAAATGCATTTTTACCTTTTAATTTGTTTTGTTTTTTTGTTACCTTGCAAAGGACATCAGGAAAAGCCAAGACTGCCACTGGTGTCTCTTCAAACCATGTTCTCATCCGGGTCATGGCACCAAATGTAACTGGTTTTACTTGACCAGTTCCAAGCAGAATTTGAACCGTGGACTCTGGCATGGGATACGGGCACACTAACAACATTGCTAAAGACCACAGGCACTAGCATCAGTCGCTAGAGCATTTCTTGAGATCAGGAGAAAGAGGTTAACACTCACAGCTCTTTCTGGATTAGGACAGTTACACTCACCCCCTAAACCTCACTCCCATCCAGGTTATGGCACCAAATGTAACCGGTCCTACTCAACCTGCTCCGAGCGGGATTCAAACCAGAGTCTCCGGCCTGGGAGGCGTGCCTTCCTGCCTTTAACGATTGTAAAACCACAGCCACTAGTGTCAGTCGCTAGAGTGCCTGTTGAGATCAGGGGAGTGAGGTTTACATGCACAGCTTTACAGCTTTTACTGGCCTGCATTACACTCACACTCATTTTTTTTTTTTTTTTTTGTTACCTTGCTAAGGACACCAGATGAGCCAAGGCTGCCACTGGTGTCTCTTCAAAACCACACTCCCATTCCGGGTCATGACACCAAATGTAACCGGTCTTACTCAACCAGCTCCAAGCAGGATTTGAACCGTGGTCTCTGGCATGGGAGACGGGCACACTTTTGCTAAAGACCACTTATGCTAACAACTTTTGCTAAAGACCACAGCCTCTAGCGTCAGTCTTGAGATCAGGGGAGTGCGGTTTACACACAAAGCTCTTACTGGCCTACAACAATTACACATGAATCCTGGGAATGAGGTTCATATTTTTGTTAATCCCATTCCATAAGCGTTCCATTAGCAATTAATGATTTAGACTATTACCAAAGGTGTGTTTGCACCGACTGTCATACAATGCTATTGACAAAATGCATACTGTATTTACATACCATATAACTACAGTTATAAGTCTCACAGTTAAGCCACCTTTCCACTATATTCAACATCCAACAGACTTGCATCAATTTCCAATGGAGAGCAATACAGGAGCTGTGTGAATTCTGATCATATGTGATTGTTTTGTAGAATTTTTTGATCCGATTTGAGCTTTGGGTGCGTTTAAATATTAGAATTTTTGCTGTTAGAACAAAGGGTTCAAACACTATTTCTGAAAAATAGGCATTGTGAATAATGATGTCTAGAATAATGTTAAAAATTACTACCTACTATACTTTTCTTTCAGATGTTTTGACAGTAATTTGTTTTGTGTGAATATTTTCATACATTCATTACTCATTGATCTTACCCTGGGGGATTTACAGAGGGTAACAGCTTCAAGGCCAATTTAAAGTTCTGTGTGACTGCATCTAGGGGCGAAATTCAATAATCATATGCAAATATCAGAAATTGCTGAGAAGCGGCTTGAGAGTAGAGCTGTGTTTTTCATTTGAAGCAATTCCTATGTACACTACCAATGGACTACAAAAAAAAAAAAATCACAAGCTCAGAATTAGAAACATATCGGTTTTCTTTATAAATCAATATTTTCAAACAAATCTATTGTTTTGGATGCCAAAACATGAACTTTTATAAGACTATATGAATTTTTTTGATTAAGGCTACTCAATCAAAAGAGTAAACACTGCTCTTACTGATGCCAGGCGCATGGTCCAATACCTATTCTCTTAATAAGTCATGGGTGAATTCTGGACACAAAGTGCCATAAACCAATCAGAGTCTCATCTCCCATTCCCTTCAAAAGCCAGTTGCGCTCGCACCAATGGTATATTCGCTATTTACATGATGGAATTTGCGAGTGTAAACGCTTCTCCAAAAAGGAATCCTTTTATTTTTAAAGTTTAAAAATGTAATAAGTAGAGTGTAGTCACATTCTGCACCGGCATATAGGTGCACATTACTAGCACTGTTTAAATAACAAAAAATATTTGATTTTAGTTGCCTCAAAATAGCAATGCGCCTGAACACACCTGGTTTTCAGACCAGCACGCCCACGGGCGAACATATGGGTGTGAGTGCATTTGCTATTTAAACAATGTGGCACTGGACGTGAAAATGATAACTGTGTCGGGCTGAAATGAGCAAAAAACACTTGCGTCACACCAGTTGTATGACAGGGCCCTTAGACTTTTCTGTCAATAAGTCAGGTATACGTAAGTGTAATTTTAAGATTATTTCTGACAAGTACATAAAAAGTTGACTGAAAGTATATTTTTAGTATACTGATAGCACACTTGAAAAAACTTTTTTACACCACTTACTTGAAATGTACAAGACAATTACAATTTGCATTAAAACTGTACAATTCCATGCATTTATTGGCTTTTGGAATATGACAGGCTTCATTTTATTTGCTAGTAATTTACAGCATTCAGGGGTGTACCTGCCAAAGACATCGATTTATATTGCACAAATCCACTTTAAATATCCAGAGAATGGCCGCCATCTGGAAAGCTCTCTTTGTGTGTTAGCCTTTTCCGTTATTACTGATAGAAAAACTGAGAATAGCAGTTTGAGTGGTGCTCTGTTCTTAATCACTTCCGCTCCCCAGAAGCCTCTCTGAGAGCAATAGGAGGGCTCGGAGATGACGTGAGAGCTCTGAATTGAGATTTCTACCTGTTTTTGTACTAACAACTATTTGTGTTAGGTTAAAGCACAGATGAGACATAATATTTTTAATAAATACACGAGGAGTGAGTTGCTTAATGAGGAGTATTATTTTTGTGAGCGTGACCTGAATGGCTGGTGCTTGTTTGGTGAAAAATGTAAATCTGAGGTAATTTAATCAGGCAGGCTACAAGCGGGTCAATCTTTTCATTCAGTCAGCATTTTAGCTGAAAACTAATGGTGCTAATTAAGGATGAATGTCTGAGTAGAGCATAAAACACAAAGTTGCTACAGCACTCATCAGAAAACAAAGAATGCCTTTGCGACAATGTTCTCTTTATGAAAATGCCAGAAATCAAAGGATCTGTCCAGTCCACTCAGTAATGTGAAATCATATTTCCCTTCTAACTGAACAATCAGGAGTGGACATGTTCATAATTGAAACACTGGAAAGGTGTTATTGAGGGGGAAAGTATATCTCCAGAAAGACCCTTGAGCATAACACCTTATCTCCTGAGATAATGAGGGGGGAGGGGGATTATGCTATTTTCTTTCTGCTACCCAACTGGGTCAGATGTATGTTAAAAAGATTCAGAGCAGAAATGAAGCCGTGGTAAGCCTGGCACGCATTTAGAAGCACTTAAAAGGAGCGTGTTCATTTAAACCACTGTATTTTTGCTTTTAATCCGGAAACAGAATTTTGGCAGAACTCTCTATGACCCCAGCCTTGAAGCTACTGAGATTATTACATAGGAAATGAAGATTGTAATGCTCGCGGTACAAACATACAGTGCCGTTTCAAGGGCTTTTTAAAAGTTTGCTTTTGAGGTAAGTTAAAACAGCACTTTATCGTGATAATATGGTTATCTAAATGCAATGTATGGCTTTAATTAAATGTTTTTTCCAGATAATTACATAAGATAAGCCTGACGTGTGGGCTGTAAACATAACCATATTTAATAATTCATAAAGAGTTCTTTCAGAAGACAAATTTCACACCTATATCTCCTTACATCCACTTTCTGGAGTCTGAGACGGTGTAATCACCATCAACAGCCCATATTCTCTTTCGCTTTTCCCTGCTTCTGTTGGGCGACTGTCTCTATAATTATACTTTATCATTTTGTTTTTCCTCTAATGAAGACCTTTCATCTCCAAAGCGTAAAAATCAGTAGATATAAAGGCGTCTCAGACAGTACCCCATGGCTCATCTGACGAAGCCTTTGAACACACGCAAAAGGGAACGAGTCGGATTATTGCCATTGGCATCACCAAAGCAGCTCTCATGCATTTTAAATTAACAAACAACACATTTTGTAACATACTTATATAACATGCCAGAGTTCATCCAAAGGTCAAGCAAATATTTGTTATATTATATATATATATATATATATATATATATATATATATATATATATATATATATATATATATATATATATATATATATATATATATATATATATATATATATTATATTATATAAAACCCCTACTGTTCAGACCGGGACTCGAACCCTGGTCCGCCGGCATGAGAGTCGGGCACACTAACAAGGAGGGTAAAGGCTGCAACCTCTAGCGTGTCAGTCGCTAAAGCATCTTTTAAGGTCAGAGGAGTGAGGTTTACTTGCACAACAACTACTACTAGATGGCCTCCGCTACACTCACCCCCCTAAACCTCACTCCCATCCGGGTCATGGCACCAAAGTAACCCCTACTGTTCAGACCGGGACTCAAGCCCGGGTCCGCTGGCATGAGAGTCGGATGCTCTAACGAGCAGGCTAGAGCGTCTCTTGAGGTCAGAGGAGTGAGGTTTACTCACACAGCAACTACTACTAGCTGGCCTCCGTTACATTTATATTGTGTTGGCCCCCCTAGTGCTGCCAAAACAGCCCTGACCCGTCATGGCATGGACTCCACTAGACCCCTGAAGGTGTGCTTGTGGTATCTGGCACCAAGATATAGCAGTATATCCTTTAAGTCCTGTTAGTTGCGAGGTGGGGCCTCCATGGATCAGGCTTTTTTGTTCAGCACATCCCACAGATGCATGATTGGACTGAGATCTGGGGAACTTGGAGGCTAATTCGTGAACCATTTTGCTTAATGGCAGGGTGCATTCTCCTGCAGGAAGAGCCACAGCCGCCAGGGAATACCGTTTCCATGAAAGGGTGAGCATGTTCTCAACAATGCTTAGGTAGGTGGAGCGTGTCAAAGTAACATCCACATGGATGGAGGACCCAAGGTTTCCCAGCAGAACATTGCCCAAAGCATCACACTGCCTCCGCCGGCACGCCTTCTTCCCATAGTGCATCCTGGTGCCATGTGTTCCTCAGGTAAGTGACGCACACACACTCTGTGTGATGTAAAAGAAAATGTGATTCATCAGTCCAGGCCACCTTCTTCCATTGTGGCGTGGTCCAGTTCTGATGCTCACATTCCCAATGTTGCCGCTCTCGGCAGTGGACAGGGGTCAGCATGGACGTCCTCATTATGTATATGCAACAAACTGTGTATTCTGAAACCTTTCTATCAGAACCAGCATCTTTTCTATTTTTTTTTTTTTTTTTTACATTTTAGGATAGGATATTTTGCAAATATATCAGCTTCATTGGGTCAGGACAGAAGAACGCCTGGGTCAGGACAAAGTCTTGAAAGAGATTACTGTTGAAAGAGGGAGATTTTAATCAACTATGTTCCCTGAGCTGACATTTATCTGCTCTTAGCGTCTTAGTTTTGTGAGCCAGAGGAACTACATGAATCGGTGCTAAGCTGTGACACTTTTTACCAACTTTTTCTGCCCCATAAGTCAATAAGTTTGTCTGTTATCCTTCGTCTCCATCCACTGGATTTTAATGATGAATCACTTTTAATTCACTTTCTTCATCTTCCCCAGCAATTATCTATAGAGAATGGAATTTATATTCAATTTGGACATCAAACACTTCTTTTGAACATTGTTCTTTGTGAGGACACACTAATACATTTAAACAATGTCTCGCTTTGGATGTGTGACTTCAACTTTGATGTATACACTGTGATTAAAGCAAGAATAGGTTTAGCAGCCTGAAGGAGTGAGTAGAAAGCTCTTTCCGTTTAAATAAGTATGCACATTTTTCAGTGAGTCATAATTGCAAATTAGACTAATAATGGGTAGAATAACAGCAAACGAGCTTCTGGCTAAATGAAATTCTCTTCAGCAAAGTTTCACACGCTTTAGGCTGTTGGGAATACACAGCATATTTTATTCATTGGATATGGCATGTACAGCTGCATATTCCAACATCTGTGTGCATGAATTAAGATCATAAAGACACTCTGTTTACCTTTAATTCAATTTTTGTCTTTATACAGGTTGCACAAACAAGATTAAATATTAGTAAAGAAATCTGTTCTAACTAAGATATCCTGAGTAATGTACTGCTTTCCCAACACTCTTAGAATGAGACAGATAATTTTTCCGGCTTAAATGAGCATGAAACCACACACACTATTTAAAAACATTACAAGAATTGATCGATAATCACAAAGGGTATGAGATAATATTTTGAGAATTATGGTCTTGAGTCTTTTGATCAGTTTAGAAATATGGCAGTGACAGCACAATTAACATTCTGTTCGGTTTAAAAATGCTGATATATTCACAGACAGGTTTATTCGTGGATATCTCAATATGCTCAAATATGAATTTGTGAGGACACGACAAAATTTGTACGTATTGTTGATTAAAAGATTAGCCTACATCTGTTTGCTGATGGCTGCAGGCGTCAAATGAAGATGCTCTAATTTGCAAATTAAGATGTATGAAAATATCTCTGACAGTCCAATCAGTGGCTTGCTATGGCAGAGGAGCAAAAGCAACGAAAGATAGTTTGGCAGGAGGAGCGATCCTCAGAGGAACAACCATAATCTCTTTTTCTGCCTCCCAGACTCTGAAAGAAGACTAAATAAATATGACATCGGTAAAAGAGAAAGTGAGAGAGATGAAAAGGAAAAACACTCTTTTTCTCCCCTATACACATGGCACATTTCAATGGAAAAACGAAAATAGCTATTTTCTCAATGTTGATGCAAACGTTAAACAGATATTATGCAGGAAGTCAAATATTATGCCATTTCATTCTTTTGCTTATCAGCCTCGTGAACGCGACAATACAGCCAACACAACAGCAACGCAAGTTGTTTTAAAATCAGTTAGCACTGAAATCAGGTTTTTGTTCTTTGTGTGTGTGTGTGTGTGTGTGTGTGTGTGTGTGTGTGTGTGTGTGTGTGTGTGTGTGTGTGTGTGTGTGTGTGTGTGTGTGTGTGTGTGTGTGTGTGTGTGTGTGTGTGTGTGTGTGTGTGTGTGTTCATCTCTCTCAGCTCACGGTGGCCACAACATGCAGTCAGCTGGTGACAGACATATGAACAGATGGCAGTAAACTGCAGTTAAAGAAAGTTCACTCGCTTCTGCCACATTCGCCCATGTAATTACAGTCCCAGGACGGACGGACGGACGGACGGACGGACGGACGGACGGACGGACGGACGGACGGACAGACAGACAGACAGACAGACAGACAGACAGACAGACAGACAGACAGACAGACAGACAGACAGATAGATAGATAGATAGATAGATAGATAGATAGATAGATAGATAGATAGATAGATAGATAGATAGATAGATAGATAGATAGATAGATAGATAGATAGATAGATAGATAGATAGATAGATAGATAGATAGATAGATAGATAGACAGACAGACAGACAGACAAACTGATAGACAGACAGACAGATAGATAGATAGATAGATAGATAGATAGATAGATAGATAGATAGATAGATAGATAGATAGATAGATAGATAGATAGATAGATAGATAGATAGATAGATAGATAGACATAGATAGACAGACATAGATAGACAGACAGACAGACAAACTGATAGACAGACAAACTGATAGACAGACAGACAGACAGACAGACAGACAGACAGACAGACAGACAGACAGATAGACAGACAGACAGACAGACAGACAGACAGACAGACAGACAGACAGACAGACAGACAGACAGACAGACAGACAGACAGACAGACAGACAGACAGACAGACAGACAGACAGACAGACAGACAGACAGACAGACAGACAGACAGACAGACAGACAGACAGACAGACAGATAGATAGATAGATAGATAGATAGATAGATAGATAGATAGATAGATAGATAGATAGATAGATAGATAGATAGATAGATAGATAGATAGATAGATAGATAGATAGATAGATAGATAGATAGATAGATAGATAGATAGATAGATAGATAGATAGATAGATCGATCGATCGATCGATCGATCGATCGATCGATCGATAGATAGATAGATCCTTTAAGGATTGGTAGATGTATGCTGTAGTTTTGGGCACTTTTTGTTTTCAATGATTCTTTGTGAGGGGATTAAAGGATTAAAGCAGCACTGACAGACCTCTCCAGGACAAGCGCGGGTCAGAAGTTCAGCGCTGCCCAGGGGTGTGAGGTTTACACACAGCCAGGCCCGAAACAGGGCTATCTATGATGGGCTGCCAGCGGCGGCCGCCTGGTCTTCCTCACTGCCAGAGACAGCACTCGCTGCATAGCAGGAGATTAAGACATCCTGCTGTCTGTCGATAATGGCAGAGGATGCTGGACCTGGTAATGATGCAGGGGCCAAATGTGAACACGTCATCGGATGAGATGCAGAAGTTTAGCATGTATCATCAGTGTGAACACCATCTGCAGAAGACTGGACGGGCCACGAGACATCTGCAGGCATGTCCTCATAAACTGAACTGGAGTTGAAGACTGAACGGTTTCTTCAAACTCAGCCACTGGAATAGTTGCAGCAGGTTTGAGGTAACTCTGGTAAACAATTTAGTTGCTTTAAAAGATGACAACATCCTTTCTAAAGTTCCCAAGGTGATGTGTCCGTTCCATTATTTGTTTGACCTGCGACAGCGCTGGAGTGCCTGCTGTCAGTGTCATGTCTGTCAGCATCCATGTCTGTCAGCATCCATCTCTCTCCAGTCTTTTTTCTGCTCTCATTCCGTGTCATATGATGACCAGCGAGGCCACACAGTGTGTCAGTACTGAAGACAGATAGCATATTATCATTATGGGTTGTTTTCCAGTAAATGCAAGCAGAAGACTATGAAATGTATTAATTGGGGCGGCAGTGGCTCAGTGGTTCATGTAGGTTGTCTACAAACCAGAAGGTTGGTGGTTCAATCCCCGGTTCCACCTGACCAAGTGTCGAAGTGTCCATGAGCAAGACACCTAACCCCAGCTGCTCCTGACGAGCTGGATGGCCCCTTACGTGGCTGACATCGCCGTCGGTGTATGAATGGGTGAATGCGAGGCAAAAATGTAAAGCGCTTTGGATAAAAGCGCTATATAAATGCAGTCCATTTACCATTTACCAGTCCATTTAGATTTGTAATAATGCTGTGAAAATCTGAATGACTGTGATACCAGTATTGTATACGAGCTCATTAGAACAGATTTTTTTAGAATTTATTTTCAGATGAAATTGAACAGGATAAGACATTTAACCATGAAAAGTGTCAGTAAATAAAGTATAACAAATTGTTTTAAATAAATGCTGTAATTTTGAAGGAATCATTAAAAAATGTATTGTGTTTTCTACAAAAATATTAAAGGGGTTATGAACTGAGAAATCAAATTTTCCCTTGAGCCTTTGACATATAACATGTCACAGCACAGCAGTGGGCGTTTACACTGAAGTCTCACAGCAGCCAATCACAGCAGTGGGCGTTTACACTGAAGTCTCACAGCAGCCAATCACAGCAGTGGGCGTTTACACTGAAGTCTCACAGTAGCCAATCACAGCAGTGTTAATATAACATGTGATTAATCAAGGATATAAAGGCTTGTTGGTTTTTTAACCAGATTTTGTATTCTCTGATGAAAAGCGTAAACGCTCGAACATCACTGAATGTCTAGTATTCAATTTTAGCATTTGAGGAGCTTTCATGTGTCAACTGTTTTGTTTTTATTATTTCCTCAGTTGAGCATTTTTGCCAGTGAAGGGCATGCTTTGTAAATATTTTTGATCAAATAAACACAGTCTTGGTGAGCATAACTCAGCATTCAGACTTTTGAATGGTAGTGTACAATTATAAATATTATGTTATTTTCAGTTTAAATTTTGTAATGGTTCAAACAAGACTTCCCTCACACTTTCAGACCTGTTATTGCTAGCTTTTTATACCTTCAAAATCAAGTTGTTTTTCAATAAACAAAGCTATTTATAGAGCGAAAAGCATTGTACAAGCAAAGCTGTTGATGTGAGTGATGCCAGCCTATTATTGTTATGTCATCGATTTTACATGAACCTCCCCGGGCCTAAAAAAAACACAATTTCTGCGTTTGCGTATCAGTCAGACAGCCTCATCCTCACTAGCCAAAATAAGCTCCAAAGATTTTCAAAAGTCTACCACTGATGATCTAAGAGGCTATTGGTTTTATATCCTATAAACATATCCGCGTTGTTGTTGTTATTTGGCCTGTGGGAGCATATTTATAGATTGAACAGGAGATATGCAGGGATTGAGTCCTAGGGGACTCCACAATAATGTCTAAATAATGCAGAAGAACCATTTCACGCCTCATGAGAGATATAACAGTAGCTCAACTGCATGAGATGTTTAGGAGGCCATGACCCAATGAAAGTCATTGAAATCTATATCGAGAGCAGCTATGGCTCTATGAGCACCAAAAGCTTCACACATAAGCAAAGACAAGCTGCCAGCTGACGGTACTCAACTTGACAAGGTGGAACTGCTCATGCCATGCTACAGCATCTGACCTCCATGCTGGCGAGAGAACGAGAGATAAGCTACATGACACCTGTGAACAGTTCCAGGTGGCTCGATTCAGAGCCACAGAATTCACCTTTTTTCAAGAATATGTTGAGGTAAATGTATGTCACACACCTATTAAAGCATCACTGCCAACCATCCCTCTGTTTGAGAAGACTATCTAGACTATAGACAACAGTTGGGGGGACAGTAAACAAAAACAAATCTCTCAAAGGAAACTTTTGAAGGGGACAAGGGGACACAAATTGAGACCAAACTGTACTTGTAAATATGTGTGGAGCACTGAAAAACTATCTTATGTCTGTTTTTCTATTCTCTGTCATATTAATAATAATAATAATAATTCATTACATTTATATAGCCTTTTCTAGACACCCAAAGCGCTTTACATAGAAGGGGGAATCAGCCACCACCAATGTGCAGCATCCTCCTGGATGATACGACGGCAGCCATTTTGTGCCAGAACGCTCACCACACACCAGCTGATTGGTGGAGAGGAGACAGAGTGATTAAGCCAATCAGGATATGGGGATTAGTAGTGGGGATTATATTAGTAGTAGTAGTAGTAGTAGTAGTAGTAGCATTGGCGTCAGAAGCGAATAAGATGTGGTTGGGTCCTCTCTAAGAATTGTTTTTACTGGAGTAACGTTAGATGCCATTTACAATAACACAAATATACCGCCGTTTACTTAATGATTGATTGGGAAATACAAAATCACGGAAATGATTGAATCATTATGCTGCGTTCCAGGAAGGTACAGGAAGGTCCCATAAGTTACGACTTCAAACCATGACTCATGACTTTGTAACGTTTCAGGCAAAGTCCCGCCAAACTTACTGAGCTCCAGGAATTGAGGTAGCTATGTAAACAAACATGACAGAGCTTAATGCTCATTTACAATCATTTCTATCCCCAAAGGTGCTTACTTTGCTTATTTGAGGGAACCGGTGGAGGAAAAAACAGAGCATAAGGAAAGAGAAGCTTTTATACCTTTTTGAAACGAAGTTCGTTGATGGAAGGAAGGAGGCGGGAACCGGCGAACATTCAACAAACTTTTTAATTTCAAAATAAATAAACAAAAGGAAAGTAAACCGCGGGCAGCCCCTTACGGACGACTGCACACACACAAAACGTAAACAAAACATAACATAAAATCCAGGCCTGGCCCTCTCTCGTCTTTCGCTGCCTTCGCTCCACCTTTTATGCTCCCATCACTCGGCCGCGAGACGAGACCGGTGTGTCGCGCAGCTGGTACTCATTAGCACTCGTCACCGGCCCACTCTCGCGGTCCCTCGCCCCGCTGCTTGCCACACTTTTATTTTAGGTTATTTGTATATTTGTAAATGTATTTGTTATTAATTTATTCTTGCACTCGTGGACTGGAAACTAGCTAAGGCTAAAAAAGCTGCTAATGATGCATAACATTTGTGGATAAATAATGTTAGAGCAATAACTCATTTTAATAAATGATTTGTTTTTTAATGTATGACTTCCATAAACACGCATCCGAAGGGTTGCTGTTTCGCGAGCTATGTAATGTCAGAACTCGTGACTGGGAGTACATCGATCTAGTACGAGTTCATTGGGTGGGAAGTCACGGGTTTAACGGCCGTTCCAGTGCACTTTCATGGGTAGAAGGTCGGAAAAATACGGGTTTTTGCCTGGAACGCAGCATTAACCTTGGCAATAGTGTAGGGGTAAGATGTATGGATTCAAGTTTTGATGCAAATCGATTTGAGGTTAGAATCCGCCTTTTGCCGAACTCACTTTACTCCCTTTTCCCATCACATATCAGATTGGAAAGGCATTTATTTTTAATACAAATTAAGAAAATATTAGAAAAGTGGAAATAAAGCATTTAAAGCGTAAAGTGTTTATCGGTTAGGGGTAGGTAAACAGACATTTTTAGACTATTAGAGATGATAAAGTGAGTGGATCAAATACCATGGGTCATAAAAAGTGGTTGGATCTTGTCCAACCCACACACAATGGTTGCGACGCCCTTGAGTATTAATACATATAACTATTATCTGGCCAACAACACAAAGCAATAGTTATTAATATAAATCATATTGCTTCTTCCACAAAGTACTGAGCAAAACCCAACACAGATCTGCATAATGTCACACGCGGGTTAAAATCACTGCTAGAAAGTTTCAGACTTTTTTTGTCATTGCTAATTTTATTAATAACCCAGCATTGTCTGCAATAAAGAGAAAAGAATCACTTCATGTGATGTTTAAAGTAAATAAAATAGCTTTAACAGACTTGTACTCTCCCACCCAACTTGTAGGTGAGATGTATGATGGACCAAACCACTGTGAGGAAAGAGAGGAGAAACTCAATGGTTTTATTGTTTTACTACTTACACGATTATTTTAGGTTTCCGTGAGCCACAAATCATGAAGTAACTAGTGCAGATTTCTGTCAAATGTAACTTTCTTGTTTTGTAGCTTGGTTAGCGCTGATCATCAACTGCTTGAGCACAGAATGAGGATTAGAGACTGGGTGGTAGACTGTATTATAGTGAAAGAGGGTCGAGTCTGATCCCAGAGCGGGGTTTATGGGGTGCTGTTGGCTGAGATAACCAAAAGGTGCTTGAAATTCTGATAGATTTTCCATTTGAGGCAGTATTGATTAAATCTCTTAGCAACTTTTGAATAATCCACCGTTTGACCTCTTGACGTAGCGGCTAAGATTGTGAATGATTCTGGAGAAGGCTTTTGTTTTATCTTGGAGGAGGAACACATATTGTCAAAAAGTTAAGATTATGTCACCCTGGAACTCCCTTGGCAAATTAGGTTTCCTGGAAAACAAGAATAGTGTTAAGCTGATGTAATAAACATTAAAACAGGACCATGACAGAAATAATATTTTCTTTAAACTAATATAACACAAATTCCCAGATCTAATTACCTCCGCCATGCTTACTCGTCTAGAGGGACGCAATTACGTCATGGCTCAAACACAATTTCTACTTTTTAGGATTTCATTTGTCACATTCGGGGCTCAAACAATAAGAAATGCAGCTTTGCTAAGCCTCCTTTTGAGCCTATCAAAGGCAGACCGAATCTCCTTACCATTCCTCACAGCCAGAGAGGTTATTGAGTTAAGAAGCTGTTTTGACTCGAGAGGGAAGACAGTTAAACCTCTGAAAAACAGAAGTCACCTGCTGGTCAGTGCAACCCGAGGGCAAGCTCTGGGGGACATTTTAAACCCCAACATCCAATGAGGAGACGCCTTCATATGGTGAATCCAAACAATATGTCACAGGGATCAAGCATATAATGTTAACGCTGTAAAGCAAATTGTTAGCGGTGCAGTATTTTATTATGTACCCACTGTTACCTCACGCTGAGCTCAAGTACTCGTTTAATCTACCCAACCCATGAGATGTGTCCTGAGCTGCAGGTATACGGAGAATTAGTGCCTGTCCTACGGTTCCACAGTGTGTGAGAAATGCCTCGATGCTTATCAAGGAGATGCTTGAGCAGATTAGCATCTGAATCTAAAGGGATGAAGTATGCGGACAGCGGTTTCTTCCTCACAAAGACTCACAATTAACATGATTAAGATTTTAAATGTGGTATAATTCACACTGCAAAGATCTAATAAACCTCACTGAATATCGTTAAAATGTACGCTTATACATCATTTATTCTTAAGACATCAAATAAATGCCAGTTGGGTAAAAAAAAATACACTTTATATAAACGTGTGTGTGTGTGTGTGTGCGTGCGTGCGTGCGTGCGTGTGGTAAATTCAATTAATTACATCCAAAATAAAAGTTAATGTTTACATCTGTGTGTAATTATTATGTATTATTATAACAAATAGACACATGTATATATATTTTAGAAACATGTTATGTTTATATCTAAAATATTTATATTTTATATAAATCACTTAAATATATATACAGTATATAGATGCAAATATTTCATGTATGAGTGTGTATTTATATACCTAATAATTAAACACTGTACACACACATTTAAACATGCACTTTTGTTTTTGATTTGGCAGCACTTATAATATAATATAGCACACATATTATAATTATAATAAAATATATGATAATCATAATAATCATTTATCCTTATAAGAAGAAAAATGCCAGTTGGGTAAGAAAATACATTTTTTTTTTTAAAAAATTGAATTTATACATACAAATAGTACATTTATTTATTTAATTAATTTAAAAAAAAAATGAAGAATACCAGAGGGTGATTTTTATTATTTTTTTATTAACACAAGGCAAATAATATCATGCAAAGTTTCAAAATTTAAATGTTACATTTCATTCAAACTGTCACAATAAAGTTCCTCACTCTATGTTTGCGGTAGCGCCTCACTCCATGTTTGCTGTAGCGCCTCACTCCATGTTTGCAGTAGCACCTCACTCCATGTTTGCGGTAGCACCTCACTCCATGTTTGCGGTAGCACCTCACTCCATGTTTGGGATAGCAGCTCACTCCATGTTTGCGGTAGTGCCTCACTCCATGTTTGCGGTAGCACCTCACTCCATGTTTGCGGTAGCAGCTCACTCCATGTTTGCGGTAGTGCCTCACTCCATGTTTGCGGTAGCGCCTCACTCCATGTTTGCGGTAGTGCCTCACTCCATGTTTGCGGTAGCGCCTCACTCCATGTTTGCGGTAGCGCCTCACTCCATGTTTGCGGTAGCACCACAAACATGGTGCTAACATGGTGCTCACTCCATGTCCAATCCTAATTCAGTTGTCCAATCCTAATTGTGCTAACATGGTGCTAACATGGTGCTCACTCCATGTTTGCGGTAGCACCTCACTCCATGTTTGCGGTAGCGCCTCACTCCATGTTTGCGGAAGCAGCTCACTCCATGTTTGCGGTAGCACCTCACTCCTTGTTTGCGGTAGCACCTCACTCCATGTTTGCGGTAGCGCCTCACTCCATGTTTGCGGTAGCGCCTCACTCCATGTGCTTGGTGCCTGACGGAAAAAGGATTTTATGTTCAGCTAAGGACTAAACTGTGTAGCATCTGATTAGCACTACCAGCGCTCAAGAGGGCCATATCACGCAATGCAATCAAGGAGCTTTCACCGTCAATCTGTATGATTAAGATCATTTTATAACATCAAGAGCTGTCTGGGTAAGAACCACTGTCACAGCTAATCTGGACGCTGCACGGGTGGCAATCATTATGCAGTTTATATACTTGCTATTTGTTAGAATAATAATAATAATAATGATTATTTAACAGCCATTTCTAATATTACGGTTAATCAATTTATTTGATATGTTGCAAACTTTTTACTCCAATAAATCTTTACCAGAGTTTAGTTTTCAAAGTCAGTTTCCGATACATTTACATCTTTACTGGGGGAAAAAAGCTATTCAATATTTTCTGTTGCCTCCAGGGGAAACAGGAGAGTTAATTTAAAGCCACAATATGTCATTTTTCGCCGCTAGAGGTCATTTATTTAAAACAAAGGTGTAGCTTGATGACGCCTTGATTTTGCAGAGCATTTATTCTGTCAGACGAGCACTTCTGCTTCTTCCACTCGTGTGTGTGTGGGGGGGGGGGGACGCAGCGCTGCTTTATAATATCACACACGTGTTGAGAGCTATGTTATAATGCTACTCTGTGCGTTCACTCGGCGCTACTATGAGACACTTGTTCACACTGCAGTGAGAGATGGATATTAGGCGGTAAAACATGGTCCTCTGTGCGGTAAATCAAGAACACCAGATTTAAACAATAAGACTAACTGTGTTGAGCTGGAGAACAATCATTAGTTTCTGTCCATCAATGATCCAAACAGTTGCTCTCCTGTCTAATAAAACACATCAGATATTAAAGAGGCTTCGTTGTTCCCATGGTTTCTACACAATAAAACCGGAAAATTGAGAGTAACGCGGGTATGGGTACGACGCAGTCCGTGTCCGGGTTAACAATGCTTATTTTTCTGGATTTAAACATTCTTGGGAAAATTTGGGATAATCTAAGTGCACATGTCAACAAAATATATAACTATATATTAATATATAAATATATATTTTAATCCAAAAATATTACACACTGTGAATTTAACACACAATATTGTAAATGTGAAAAATGCACAAAACCTTCCTGGTCTACAAGCACCTTCTACTGATGCCATTCCATCATTTTGATTTCTAATTCACAATTATGATTAATTAATTGTAAAATTAGTAACATATCACTGTGATAACATGTCCCATCTTCACAAAATAGTCCTAATTAAATCCAACTGCAAAAACAAGCTCAAAAAGTTGAAAATAGTGACAACTTATCCGTGTGACAACTAGCCCCAGTCTCCCCTTTATTGACTTTAACCACCAGCGCTGTCATACGCCATGCTCTACAGCTGACAAAAGTGGATCTGATTAATTAGGTTGTCTCTGATTTACTTTAAAAATACATGTTGCAGCATCTGACAGAATCTTGAAGCTGAGTGCAAAGTTGCACATCTAACCCTTCGCTCCATCACTTGCTAATGAGTGGGTACTTCTCACAAACATCCAATCTGCTAGTCATAGAGAGCTAAACAGCAGGAGGCTGTTGCTAATGTGTGATACTGGCGTGCGTGTTTTACTGCGGAGAGCGAGATCTAAATATAGATGTGGGTTGGGTGGGGGGGGGGGGTGCTCAGTTACTCTTTCTGGCGAGAGACTGACAGAAAATAGGTATCAGTTAAATCCTCTGAGGGAGCAGGCCCTTCAAATGTCAGGGTAACAGGAAGTTTTTACTCTTTTATGGAGAGGCAGAGTGTGTGGGGCAGTTGATTTTATACATAACTGTGTGGTTTGTCTCACTCAGAGTCTCATTCTCTCCTTTTTTGCAGGTAAAAAATGCATCCATAAAATGGCATCTTGAAGTTATAGTAATTCTTGTGTTGTCAAGTGTGATGTTTTCTTCAGATTGGTTTCTGACAGCCAGAATTGTCTCGTCTTAAAAAGGTCTTGTCATAAGCGTTCAGTTTCTAGAGAGGTTACCTGGAGTTCACCTGAGTTTGAAAAGTCAAGAGGAATTTACTTCTGTATCTCTTCTCGACAATTTCCTCTCATTAATGTCAATTTCACACAAGTGGCCCAAGGGTACGACACACATTAAAGGTACGAGTGAGGCAACGTGCAGATATGCACATCTTCACCTCAGCTCTTCCTTTGAGCGATGTGAAATGTGGCATTCTCACCCGCTCCCAGCTCGCAATGACAGGATATGTCCATTAGGTGATTAAGATCATACAAAATGCATGTTACTTTTTATTTAGTACTGTCCTGAATGAGATGTTTTACATAAAAGAAGTTTACATACAGTTCAAAAGACCAAAAAATAGCAGATTTTATTAAAATTACCCCGTTCAAAAATGTACGAGCGCTTGATTCTAAACACTGTGTGTCGTTTACTGATGATCCACGGCTGTGTGTGTGTGTTTTGTGATGGTTATTCTTGAGTCTCTTTTTTGTCCTGAGCAGTTAAACTGACCAACGTTCTCCAGAAAAATCCTCCAGGTCCTGAAAAATCTTCGGTTTTCCAGCATCTTTTGCATATTTGAACCCTTTCCAGAAGGAAACACGATGCATTAAGAGCCGGGAGTGGAAACTTTTTGAATTAGAAGATCGAAGTAAACTTCATTTGTCTTCAGGGAAACATGTAAGTATCTGCTGTTGCTTTTGAAGTGCAGTATTAAATGAAATAATCTGATTGAGATTATATATATACATAATCAGATTATTTCGTTTAATTTTTCTCTCATTTAACAATTTAGATGTTTCCCCGAAGACAAATTAAGTACAGTTTACCTCGATCTTCCAATTCCAAAAGTTTTCAACTTCCTATATATATATTTTCAGGGCCTGGAGGATTTTTACTCCTGGAAAAATGTGTTGTACAATGTTGTAGTCACAGTCCTCTCTGGATGTATATAATCCTTTTGTAAGAGGTACAGAGTAGAATTTAAGTTATTAATCCATCAAAATATGAATCCGGTTTCACTCTGTGAAGGCGCACATTTCCCAATTTCAAATTGACTGAAACACGTGACTGAAAACATGAAGCGACTGAAACATGAAGCCGATGAGCGTTTGATATCACTTCCGTAAAACCTGTCGTAACACTTCTTGAGGGACTTGAGGGACGCAATTTTTTTAATTGAATTCATCATAACGAGCACGGGATTTGGCGTTTATGATCACTGTGAAAAATGGAGATGAAGTTTGCTGGATAAACGGCTGAATCTTTTCCTCACAAATGTATGGCTTCTAAAGATTTGGATTACAGCGAGCAGTAAAATTGATGTCTTTTGTGAAGTCGTGTTGTGTTTTGGTGTATTTTATGGATCTATTGTCAGTCGCTGCATAGGAGAAAACACCTTTTGTCTCACAGCAAACAAACTAAATATTACAAAATGATGACACGATTAAAGAAATGTTATTAATTTTAGGGTTTTAAAGTGTAGTCTTGTTCAACATTATGTAATCTTCCAAAACCAGTTTGCAGCAGAAGTCACAAACAGAGAAAATTGTTATTATTTCTTATTAAATAGACAAGTTTAATTTGTGTTTGTGTTCATATTTATCAATTTGTTTTATTATAATTACAGCTGTTTAAAATGAAAAAATGTGAAATAGAAAGCTATACAATTAGACTGTATTGGAGGTATATCCAAGCATCCAGAAACATTGGCAGTAATAGCATAAAATAACAACAAAAAAAGAGAGAGATATCGTGGCCTTGACCTCATTTACTCTCACTGCAATCAGTAAGCTCTGGGTTGAGTTCAGGGCATGAATTGATTTGTACTTGTGATGAGGGTGAAGGTCTGTGTTGTAGAAAAAGCAGACGTTAACCTCACAGTGTCCTTTTTCTGTTTCATTGTTGCTCTACTTATTCTTTACACATTGTCATCCCAAGAGCTTTCAGCTGTACCACATATTTTTAGTTTGTAACATGCTGGGCAATAATACTTGGTTGCCATGGACACGGTACATTAGAAGAACGGTACATTGTGCTGTCTAGCTCCCACTGTTTCGGGAAAAAGTCAGAATAAACGTGTCACTCCGCAAGGCTAGGTTGTCCTGACTGCAGTCGCTCCAATGTAGTCTCTGCCTGGGAGACAAACACTCTGTGGGGTGAAGCCGGTGTCTGTGTGTCATTGCGTGCTGGTGGCCATTTTAGTGCATGACATTGCGTCCACAGCGGGGTTCTTGTGTTGCTCGATGTGGCTGATTGATCTGATGGGTTTTGATCTCATTTTTTGCAAATGAAAGTTTCCCCTTAGCACTGCTGTGTTACACAACAACTTCAATGAAAATGCAGTGTTAAAGCAAACATGTGTTTGAGCAACTGAATTAGGATTTCCTTAATATTATCTTTTTTTTCTGTTTTGACATTTTGATGAAAAGATACTCAACATTTCAACTAGGGGTGGAGATGTACTGGTACACACAATTAACCAGTAGAAATTTGTCAACCGGTAGAAACTTTGGACTACCGTTAAGCTCATTTGATGTTGCTGTGTTGTTCGGTCAGCTTATCATTTGCATGCCTTTTTTAAACATTGCGGTTTAAAAACAAGTGATTTTAAACTGTTGAAGAGCACTATGCAGCAAAAGACAACTCATTTCAGTATATGTGTGCACTCTCTGAGACATGAATAACCGGAAGCCGCTGCTCATAACATGCTTTTGCACCAGGTAGTTCTAGGAACTTAGTCCTATAGGAACTAACCACCCCAGTGGTTCCCTGAGAACTAAAAACTCCCCTTAGAACATTTTCCTGGTTGCATTCGCACCGCCAGTAGAAACTCTGAAGTGAGCTGTGCTTGTTGTTGTGACTTTTATTTTGACAGTGCAGCAGACCTTTATTTTGACAGCGCTGAGAACTGCAGAGCCTGAGCATACAGCTCTCACATTCTCTGTCTTCATTAGTCTACAGTCTCTTTAACAGTCCTGTTATACAAAGAATTTAGACTGTATATGAAAAAGTATTGGCATTTTCTGTATGGTTGATGTCCAATGTTGCTAGCTTAGCAGAAATACATAATCATGTTTCGCCTGCTCCCCTCAAAGCTGCGTTGGATTTCCTTTTTAGCGTAAAGATTGAGGGGTCTATCAGGTTTTCCATGTTCTTAAATAGCCTTTATTGACCATGATATGTGTGTAGATCTTCTTCAGCTTCTTTTTTTAAATGGTGTACACTTATGTCATCGGTAGTTCCTACCGTGCTGGGTTAGACCCTACTCTAAAGGAGCTAAATTAGTTCCTAGTTCTTGCGGTGCAAACCTGCCAAAAACCACGTCTGCCAATAGTTCTAGGAACTATGAAAAGGTTCATCCAGTGTGAAAGCTTTTTGTTGTCTAATTGGGCTTAAATTGAACAATTTAAGATTGAACATTGGTCTGGGGGGTCTGCTCTGTATTTTCTACTGCACAAGCGGCGTGATGAACGGGCATTATTCTAATGACTCTGAACGCAATTGGATAGTCCTTCAACCAATCAGACCACAAGATGCGTGATCAACGGGCAACGACCCATTGTTTCTCTGTCTCTCATTGTGTTAAACCTGCCAATAGTGAACCAGATGGATAAGCCAGTCTGTGATTGGTTCCCGCAAAAGTGTAACAGCAACAGTAGAAATGAATGTACGGGTTTCCAGACAGAGTTGCAGGGCGAAATAAAATCACCGGCAGATCAGATTACCCAGTCTAGGCTTAAATACACACACCTATGTGTCAAAGTGAGCATGTATTTGCAAGTAAACACAGTCTTAAGGGAACATCAACACAGCTCAAACAGTTGAGAAAAAACACACAAATATATTGGATCCGTGCAGTCGCTCTTAAAGTGACAGCGTCCAAATGTCATTATTAATGCTAATCAAAGAAAATAAAAATCTCTCACTGCTCTTGACTGAATCACTTTGTAACTTTAATATCTTTTGTAAGTTTTAATACATGTATATTTAATGTACACCGTAAAGACGAGGCATTTCATGTAGTATTTCTGAAAATCATTTGTGTCTTTCTTCTTATGTAGTTTGTTTTCTTTGTCACAGTTTACTTGTCTTCAATGAGCTTGAGAGATTTTTTTATGCTAGTGTTAGTTTTGATACTGAAAATGGTGATAAGAATTATGACATTTAAATGTTATCAGTTACAGTTTTGATACCACAAAAACATATTTAAAGCAAATAGGCCTAATTTATGTTGTTATGGTGAAATAAAATGCTTCATTTCATGATATAAGACCATTTCAATGTATCCAGTCATTTAAACAAATAGCATTATTTGAAGAAAATAACATTTTAGTTGACAGTGCAAATTGAAAGCAAACATTTTAATATATTTATTATAAACATTCTATACATTAATTTAATTTAGAAACATTTATATATTAAGTGACATTCTGACTAGCATAGCCTTAATTATCAACATTCTTCATGATGAAATTTAAAAAAAATGTCATTTTTGTTAGTACTCGATTTCACTCTCGAGTTTTACAGTGACCACTTGAAAGCTTTACCAAATGCAATGCAAATTTAAACAAGCTGATTTTTACCTTAAATGACAAGTTTGATGAATGACGGCTTCCTTTTTGTTTTTTATCTAATTATTTCCCTCTTTAAAATCTAGGTATGCCCTAATAACCCTAATCTAATTCAACTGTGTTTACCCTCTTCTCTCAAAGCAATACCTTCAAGCCTAAGTCATTGTTATGGCTGTATTTACATCAGTTTGTATCTAATTGCTTCCTTATGAAGTCCCAGGAAGGGCCCGTGTCCCAGCAGGAAATGTTGTAAATTGCATCCAATACCCAAAGCTTTAAAGTGGAAACCTTGGTGGATCCTGTCATGATAGATTGGGAGGAAATCATCTGGAATGGAGTTGCATGGCATGGACTGAACGCTAATGTAGTCCCTATGTTGATTGATGAGGAAAGAAGTATAAAAAAAGCCTTTTTAATTGACATCAGAATGAGCAGGAGACAGAGTTGTAATGAATTCGGGAACCAAGCACTGTTGGTGATCTCAGAGCCAGCAAAACTCCCTGATTACACAAACTGGGGTGTTTGTTATATGCAACAGACATTTTATGATCAAAGAAATGAAAAAAATAAAACATCTGCCCGACGGCATATGTTGACAACTTGAGATTGAATGGGACATCTGCATCAGTGGATGAATGGAAAGATGTCTGAATCTCCATTCCTTATATCGCTGTGTCTGAAAACGCTACAGTGGTTTCATGTTTACAGAAATATATGCAAAGCAGACTGGGCCTATAACAAGGCATACTGGGACTCTCTGCAAAGAAAGGAGTCAGTCTGCAATGAATGTGATTGCCGGGGTGCTGTGGGTTTCATTCGGTTAAATTCTGCTTTGCATTTACTGACCCTGATTCCTGGGTTTGCAGCTATGATTAGGAGCCTCAGGGGGACTGGCTAGGGAGCAGACTGCAGCTTGCAGCACCGGTTTGGGTTTGCTGCTCCTCCCAAGGGCTTTGGACCCTTCTGGGTGTGGAAATAGATTCCAGTCTGGCACAAGTCTGAGTGCTGCTCAAGGTCTTGCACATGTGAGCGTATCCAATGCACATGGATCAGAACATTCCCCCTGATCAGTGAGGTGCGGTTACAGAGAAACTTTTGGTTTAATGTGTATCGTTTAGAGCCAACTTAAGGAAATGCGACCTTAAACACTGGTGGAGGACCATAAACTCCACAGTCTCTGGGTGCATGGTGCACAGTTGTTGGAAATTGCGCTTCTGCCCAAACTTCAGAATTATTTAAAAGCTGTATATTGTGAAATTAACTGTCAAACTCTGAAACAAACACAACAAAACAAAAAACTCACCTGGTAAGCACAGGTAATTAGGCAGGTGGCCAAGGCAAAGTTTTTCATCTTGCCGTTTGCGCCCCGAAGCACAGCTAAAACTTTATTGAAAAGGGGGAAGAAAATCAATCAAAGATTACATTACCTGAACTTGCTGAAGCAGTGCGGTTCATGAACAGCATAGACAAGGGCCACTGAGTGCCCAGTGTGGGAGCTGAACACTGAGGTACACTGTAAAAATAACAAAATGTTGTTTCAACTTAAAAAAAAGGTAAGTGTTTGTGCTGCCTTCACATTGTAAGTTTAGTCAACTCAAATCTCCAAGTTGTCACTTAGGGGGCTTTCACACTGGGCTGAAGTCCGAGCGCGATTGTTCCCGACGCTACGCGCAACATTGGTCTAGTTTCACACCCAACTTGATTCTGTAGTCATCTTATGTCCTCATAGATGTGCATGGCGCATGAGAGATAACAGATATGTACAGTAAATATATTGTGTTTTTTATTAATTTGGTGCTGTTATGCACAGCTGAGTAAACAACACTTGGGTTTACTGTATGTGTGTCACATAAAGGTGGCTTTCTGCTGCCTGCAAAAGGACTCTCTTTAGGAGACAATTAATGGATTGACATTCATCTGCCACTCTGATCGCACTCGAATACGCTGCAGGCTTACTCTCACTCGTGTCCAAGGTAAATCTTCAACACTATCATCTTTTCCAGGTATTTTATTGAACTGAATCCATCGTCATCGGCTAAAACGCATGCGCTGGCTACTTTTTTACTAGGGGCATGTTCAGATAATGAAATCAATCAGCACAAGAGGAAGCCGGAATGTGTAGCCGTCTCGCACCTCTGTCCCGCAACAAGTTTCACTGCATCCCTCTACCACCCCATCGCCTCACTCTTGGCTGATTTTATCCCAGTCAAGAAGGGGGAATACTCTGAGTTCGGCCAAATTCTGAGCTCGGAGCCCTCTCCTGGACAGCATGCCAAATACACATAGATTAAAACTGAATTAAACACTTGAATTAACAATTGAAACTGCCAGTGTGAAAGCACCCTTAGCAGAACTTCAAGTTTACTAAACTTAACAATTTAAGGCACCACAAACACCACTTTGTTTTTTACAGTGTAGGACGTGTCTTAACGGGTTGCACAGACTAGTCGACTTCAGTGCTCTGCCATGACGCTTTAAGCTTGACGTCAACTAGTCGCTGGCCTATAGAGGGCGCAGTAGGATAAGCCTGATATTTCTTGACATGCACTCACTCAACAGCTGTACTGGGGTGCGTTTCCCAAAAGCATGGTTAGCCAACTATGGTCGTGAGTTCCGTCATATCAGCATAGTTCAACCAGTCGTGTGTCCCGAAACCATCGCTCCAACAAACATTTGCAAACAGCATCACAATCTTGTGTGGTTGCAACGACAGCTCTCGACCTGTGGTTAGAAACAGAGTTTCTTGTTTGCATGACATGTGGACTTAAATCTTTATCGTGAGCAAAATAAGCAACCTGACATTTAGTTTATTTTGAATAAACTAAATATATTTTATTTTGAATACAAATTTCATTTATGTCTTTTAAGTTTTCTGCTTCTTGCATGTCATGTAAGGGGCTCTGTAGTTCTTCAATGATGCAACGTATTATGGTAGTTAAGCAATGAGTAACGCCGTTGTACGGGAAACGCACTCCAGGTAAGTTAATCACTGTTGTAAACTAATGCTGTACGGCATTGTAACACATACAAATAGTGAGAGATCACATGGAGATCGTGCACCCCACACATAATCCTTCAGTAGCAGATTGTATTGAAATGTATTATCAACTGTCTTGTGATTTATAAAAAAAAAATGAAACTAGTAGTTTCATAATAGAATAGTTCTAGCATATATTTCTTAGTAACTAAGGGTGCGTTCACACTTGTAGTTCGGTTAGTTTGGTTCGTTTGGTCCGGACCAAAAAACAAAAACAAAACATATAGTCCTGGTCCGCTTAGCGTTCACACAGGCATTTTTAACAGCGAACCTAAAGTTACTGAACCAAAGGCATAGGGAGACGGTAACAACCTGATTGGTCGGCTTATATGACGTAGGAGCTGCTTACCGAACATTCAAAACAATGCTGTGTGCGGATTACACGCGGGCATTGTATGCGTGTACATATGGCATTATTTTTTACCAGAGAACTCATGAAGAGCTCATGAAATGTTCAAAACATTCAAAACAACGCTGTGTGCTGGATTAAACGCGATCATTTTATGCGTGTACATATGGCATTATTTTTACCCGCTGATGTCCAAATGTTCAAAACATTCAAAACAGCATCAGTATTTCCTCCGTTGTGGAGAAAATAGACGGCCGTTCTGTTGTCTGTACCTGCTAATAATGGGCAACACAGGAACTTTGATGAGAAGAGCCAGGTATGCTTTTTGTGTTTTTTCTAGCATTTTCGAAACATGCTCGTCTGACCAAATATTGATGAGGCACTTCCTCGTTGCTCCACGTTTGCCCTCTAATGTTAAAGTTACTCATTTTGGATACACCGATCTTTCCGCGTCGTCAAATCAGCTGCATTATGCGTCACATCTTGTGACATTATACGTCCGGTTTTTGGTCCGTTTACATGTCTTTGGTCCGTGTTGCGTTCATATATCAATCGAACCGCACCAGAGTTCATTTGGAAGCGGACCGAGACCCATCTTTTTAGGGTCTCTTTGTCTCGGTCCGCTTGTTTGGTGCGCACCAGGGTTCGGATGGCAGCGTTCACATATGTTCAAATGAACCGCACTAACCGAGCAATCACACCAGAGTTCGTTTGAATCGAACCAAACATGACAAGTGTGAACTAAAGCTCACAGCTTCACTATTAGTGAAGAGACTCTGGCAGATATAATTAATTCGCATGCAGTCGCTCTCTCACTAATGCATTTAATTGAATATATATGCAATCTTTATTGTGCTACTATATCTGTATCTGATTCAGAACGAGCACAAATCTGTGAGAAATATAACGACCCAAAAACAAAAGAAGTGATACAAAAGCTGTTTTGTTGGAGCAATAACCTTATGAGCAGCGCTGTGTCATTTGCCATAGTTGTCCTGGTTATTTTGTAATTAATGACGTCATCAGCGACTATTGTCGACCTCGACTTTCATCAGATAAATGTCGACTTTACCAAATCTGAAGTCAAGTCTTTGCGGCTATTTTGATACCTCCGCCCTGCATACGTACTTATCTCAGGCAACGACTATGAAGGAAATAAATCTGCTTTGCCAGCTGGCCGAGGGTACAATGTCATCAATAAGTTAAAAAAGCAATGTGTGTTACTATAGTAATCCAGGTTCAATGAAAGAGTTGTCCCTTCCATCCCAAAAACACGCACAGTTCTCATGAACAACTCGATAGCATGAGCACGACAGTCAAACTAATGAATATATTACAATTGTGACAAGATTAGAGAGTTATATCGATCACTAAAAGCAGACCCAAAGGAAACAAACACATTAGGAGTATATTATCTTACTTTTCAAACACACTTTGGGAGCTGGCACTTGAAACGGACAGTGAGGAGGTTTTAGGCTTATATAATTCAGTGACGGGTCTTTATCATTGCTAAAGTGAACGACAATACGATTACAAATGGACAAACAAGCGAACATGACACACGAGCATATTCAAGCAAAAGCAGCATATATTAGTTCTGTGAAACAAAACAAACCCAATGTTACTCGCCTATCCAGAATAAATAAATCAACCCCGGCGTCCGATTGCAGGCCTTCCCGCTCCTTGAGTGATTCGATATTTACATGAGCCCTACTTCTTGGCTGATCGTAAGCCTTGTTTTGTTTCTTAGACATTTTCCATGTGTTTTTATCAGCCATCTCTATCTTTCTGTCGTCAATCGGCTAATCGTGCGTGTCGTTGTCTTTTGAATAATGACATGCACTGAGCGCTCTCTTCTCACCATCATTAGTAGACACGCCCCTTACTGCTGATTGGCTGCAAGTTTGTTTTGATACTCTCCCCGAGACACTTTTTTAAATATTTTTTTAATAGCACTTACACCCTCTTTAATGCATTGAAACTTTTTACTGCAAAGAATATACAGTGAAAGGCATGCATATTTTTGCTAATGTGAGAACTCCTCCTAATCCAAACAAGATTACAGAACAAATGTTGTTGCATCTGTAGTGATTCTCTCTCCGTTTACCAGTAGATTAATAGCTAGCCAAGTATGCTATTCTAAACTGAAAGAATAAATCTGGCTTAAGTCATCTACAAACTGCCCTATTTAGTTCCAGTCCCTTGAGTGCAGTATCATACAATAGGGACGTCTTCATTTATGGGCAAGTAGATTATACGGGGAGGTTATGATGGGGAATGAGGCACAGGAGTATAGGCACTAGCCCCATAAATTACTCTGTCATCAAAGTGAGTTACACTTCATAAACAGCTTTGTGGTTTGTTTCTACACTTGTACCAGAGTACTCGTATAAAAGACTGACGTTTTGAGAGCTAGCTTTGAGAATCATGCTGAAGACTCAGTAAACACACCTTTGCTGTACAGTGTTTCACAGGGTTCTGTAAACCCTAACGCTTGAAATAATTAATTGTTTTGGGTAGAGCCAACCAATTTAAACAATTAAATGAACTTTTATGAGTATTTAGAACTTTCTTTTTCCTTTGAGTTCTCAAAACTAACAAATTGTCGGTAATCTGAATTGTTTCATTGTTTTTGAGTTTCAGGAACTTGTTTCTTTTAGTTTAGATAAACTTAAATTTATCTGAAACTGGGCTGGGATTTCTATTTTCCAGAATGCTTTGCCATGACAATTAAAAGGGAGCGTAAATGCAAAAATTAATTGTTATTAAAAAAAATTGTGAAAGATTGGTGTTAAGTGGGAGATTTGGTAGTGTTTAATGTTTTGTTACGCTAGTTTAGAAGAGTTTCTGTTATGTTGAGGTTTTGGGCGAGTGAAGCACGAGTTTGAGAACAAATATATTATGTTAAATGTTTTATATTGCTGTACTTATTCAGCAAGTGCTATACTAATGCTATCAAAGCATTGCGTTACAAATTAGCAAGGTGACATTTATTTAATTAGCTAGTTTAAGCTAGCAAAATTTCCACTACTAAAAATATTTAAATTGAGATTACATGATCCTATTAAGTTAATAGGGTGATGAATTGAGAAATCAACTTTCCCTTGAGCTTTTGATATATAAAAGGTCATGGTAATATAAGATTATCCTGTAAGTTTCAGAGCTGAAAACTTCCTTGTTAGTCAAAGAAAAGCTTTTATAGACACCAGGCCCAGAAAACGATGGTAGCCCCGCACACCGACTCATGGAGCTGATCGGCTCGACGTGCTAGCTCAACAACAATAAACATGCCGAGGAAGATAGCAAGATATTGCGCGTTTCCTCGTTGTGGAAGAACACAGTCGCTGCATAAGCTTCCTTCGGATACTAATATTAGGAATGAGTGGTTGAACTTTATTTGTAATGAAGTTCCAGCTCACGTGGGGAAGACATGTTCACTTCAGTTCCCTGCGGGATCGTTTGTAAACTAATCTCCGGTCGATGCTGGATTTGGATCCGACAGGAATGGTGCAACACACTTATGTGAGTAAAACGTGTTTTTATTTGTAATAGTATTGCATTGTTATAGATCGTTTTGCTTATGTGTACGTGTCTAACAGAGCATAACTTTATCACACTGGACTCAGACACGTGTGGGCCAGGGCTCGCAAAGCCCGGCAGGCCGATCAATCTCATTATATTCCGTTCTTGTTCTGCTACTCTCTCTCGTTGACATCTGAAGGGCAGCGCATGCGCCGAACGTGAATGTGTGTGCCGGAATTGCGCTTATATCGACTGATCTCGCGGGCTATGTGTAATATAAAAATAATAGTCCAAACTAGGGCTGGGACAACGCGTCGACGTCATCGATGACGTCGACGCAAAAAATACGTCGACGCAAAATATGTGCGTCGATTCGTCAGACTCAAAATTAAGATGGCGGCGCCGGAGAGTAGTAGCAACCATAGATGTACATAATAAAGTATATTATGTAATTAAGTATATTATTTATTATGTATATCTATGGTAGCAACACGAGTGGCTCCTCAGACTTTAAGAAGTGCAAGGCTTGCGGGTTGGCCACAGTCTATGGGGTTGGCGCGCGGTGCGCAGGGAGCATCACAGGCATGCGTGCACGCGTTTTGTTGTCACGGCTACATAAACAAATTTCTGCACACAGGAAGACAGATGTTTTGGTAATATTTGATGTATTTTAATCACAAAAACAAACGTGTGCATCAAGTGAAAGCATCTGACACATTGGCTCCGTTACCTACATAATAAGCTGTTTTAAATTTAAAATGTTCAATGTCTAATCGCGCTGATGTGACCGAGGGTATCCATCCTCTAAGTGAGCAGTTTCATCCCAGGACTATTCCGGTTTTAAACGGAATATTGGCGCCCATAATGCACTCTACATGTAACTGTTTTCACTGTCATGCCGCGGATGCGCGTGGCGTTTCTGTTGCGGGTCAGCCACGGGGCTGCGTGGCGTTTTCTCTGCCTTTGCACACAAGAAGGGTGTCTGACGCGGCGCTGCTGCTGCTATTGATGCGGAGGGAAGCCCTATTCCTAATGTTAAACAGAAATAGCCTACTGATACAGCAAAGAAAACGTCGGGAGTAGCCACATATCTATGGTATTGACGGCAAAATAGGCTACATAATATTTCGTTCTGTATTTCGTTTTTTTATTATTACAATTAGGCCTATATCTGCATTTATGTAAACCTACAGACTTTCAAACATGAAAATGTAATTTAATAATATGTATTCGTGTCAAAATGATATATAAACATCTTTTCCTATTCTATTTTGCCTGGAGACGCTCCCAACACACATAGGCGCTCTTCTATTTCTAGCATGCACGCGTTTTCCGCGCGTCACAGGCAGTGTGCAAACTCCAACCTGTTAACATGTGAGCCGAAACAAAAACGGACACGCCACGCAGCCGAGACGCTCACGCTTGCAGTGTGTCCCCGGATTTGATTAACCAACTTGTTGATATTTAATCGATGGGCATAGCCTGTAGGCTGAGTTGCATACATAGAAAAATCGTATAATATGTTTCTTTGTTGTAGGTTAATACTTATTTGTGTGTGTGTGTGTGTGTGTGTGTGTGTGTGTGTGTGTGTGTGTGTGTGTGTGTGTGTGTGTGTGTGTGTGTGTGTGTGTGTGTGTAGCCTACTTTATGTTTTCAAGGTTTTATTGAATGCATTGCTCTTGTATAGTCTTACTTTGGAATTTTAAGAGCAATAAACATATATTGCAATGTTAAGGAATTCGTTTTTTCATTCAGATAATTAAATCAACATGTATAAATTGCTATTAGGCAATTAATGGGTAGATAATCGGTAATCGAATCGAATCGTAACCGAATCGGTCAGGAAAAATTAATCGTTAGATTAATCGATGCATCGAAAAAATAATCGCTAGATTAATCGTTTAAAAAATAATCGTTTATCCCAGCCCTAGTCCAAACAATCGCGGGTGGATGAGAAATAAATCATTGTGTTTGTTTGATAAAGACGTTTACGAGCCCAGTGGTTGAGAGAATCATTCTGGTTGCCGCTTCTCCCTCAATCTCTCCTCTCTCATGTGAACTGACAGCGGAGCTTAAGCTCATTTAATATGCAAATCTTCTCCAATCCTAGCCGTGGACGTTTACTCTCCAGTGCGGCACGCCCATCAAAACCCAGCGTTCAGGAGAGAGCCTCAAAACCAGTTTAGAAAATAGCCTATTACTTATGATGTTTTTGAATGTAAAAAACACACAAACATCATTAGTTGACCTCAGACAACAGAATAATACAATTTAAAAAGTCAGTTAATGACACCTTTAAATGTATGAATTTTCTTTACTATTTCAAGTTAAGTGCATTTAAAATCTATGAGTACAAATTCTGCTTAGTTTTGCCAACTTATTAGGGTTTACAGTGTGTGAAACAGCCCCTGTTTTTATTAGAAGCAGATGGAGGGGAGCTTGACTAATTATGATGGGATATTAAACCGGTTTATGTGACTGCATAAAGCAAAATATGAATTATTGAATATGATTATTGAATGTTGTATTTATAGAGTAGAAAATAAATGAACGAGGAAGCACAATCAATGTCTGTGAGATTTCCACTGAGCGGGTAACATTTGGGAAGATTCGCAGGGTTTTGTGTGCTCAGTAATATTGTTAGCCATTTTTGGAAATAGGCCAATTCAGAAAAATAATCAAGTAACAAAATTACTCAATTTAATGAGGTAGACCTCCATACACACCTTTGTTTAATATTTCTGCAATCAGACCATTGCACAGACTACAATAAAACATGATAAATGACTAAGGTAATGTGATGAAAAATGAAGCAGAAATGACTTTGGGGAGGACCACTGGGGAGAAATTACTTTTTAATTTGATTTATTGCTATTCCCTCTGAGCATACACCGAAAATAACAATCACGTATGATATGTAAGGACACAACAGTACTTGCCCACAAACACAAATCCTCTCATGTCCTGTCTTTAAAGCCTAAGGATATTGAAACAGCTGTGTCCGTGAGAGTGTCTCTGTGTTTTATCGTCTGTGTGTGAGACTGAACATCAAGAGCAGTGTCCCATCAAAAAACTGCAAATTGAACATGTTTTACCTGCTCTGCAAAGACAAAGCCTCTTTTTATTCATTCTCTGCCCAATGTGAAGGTGCTGTGGGAAAACAACAAACAAAAGTAAAGATTTATAACAAGACACATGCTGATAATGTGCTGCACAGTGTTACATCAGCTTGTTTACTCGCGGTAAAAGTTTGGTTAATGTCACCATTAAATCAAGATTGACAATTCTATTTTTTCTATGGAACACTGCAGTGTTTATTATGAATCCATGCACATTATTGTTTTTTTCATATATTCATGTGCACTTGTAATCTTTAATCAAATAAAACTTTCCCTCCCTCTTGTAAATAGGCTTCATCTCCTCTGGGGCGGGACAACCTGTCACTCACATTAGATCACAGCAATAGCAAACCACAACCATTCCAACAATTCATGGACAACATCAAGTCCCGCCCTACATTCTTTTTTCTTGATTCGAAATTTGCTAATTATAATAATTTTTGTTGTTCACAACTTCCACTTAATGCTGACTTTAAAAGGAATAGTTTCCCCAAAATGTAATTTCTGTCTTCATTTACTCCCCTCATGTCATTATAAACCTGTATGACTTTCTTCTGTGGAATGCAAAAGGAGAATTTTTTAATCATTTCAGCATATGTCCATTATCTTTCAAACCTCTGTTGAAAGTTGAACTAATCCTATAGCCTTTTGTGAATTGGGTCAATTCATTAATTATCTCTTTCTGTTTTACTCTGCTTTTATTCTAGCTGCTTTCTTTTTTTTCACAAATAACGAAAAATTCAGTTTGTCGGGAAGGGTTTTCTCACAAATAACGTAAAATTCCAACCCGTTCTCACTCCCAAGGCGTCAAAATCCGAAGCATAGTCAAGTGCCTTCCGCGTCACAATTAAGACGCTAAAGGTGCTCCTGGGCGTCATTTTGCGACGCACTGGGTGCTCCATTCATTACAATGATAAACCTTTGGCGTCATAAACAGACACATTTAATTATTTGCGTTTATAAAAGCAGACATGATTTTATTAATATTTAAAGGCTACTATATACTATATTATATTTTGGAGCAACTAACCCCAACTCCTACCCTAAACCTACCCATATCTAAACAATATAAAACACAAAACAGGCAAATAAATGTACAGTCACAAGTATTTATTGCAAAAACTAATATCATAGATAACCCAAGAAAGGTTTTCGTTCACCTTCATTGGGAAATGGACTGCATTTATATAGCGCTTTTAACAGACCCTATGGTCATCCAAAGCGCTTTACATTTTGCCTCACATTCACATTCACACACCGACGGCGATGTCAGCCATGTAAGGCGCCATCCAACTTGTCGGGAGCAGCTAGGGTTCGGTGTCTTGTTCATGGACACTTCGACACTTGGTCAGGTGGAACCGGGGATTGAACCACCAACCTTTCAGTTTGTAGACAACCTACATGAACCACTGAGCCACTGCCACCCGCATTATTAATAAAAGTGGCCAAGACATTCCTCATAAATTCACCTTAAATGTTTCACAAATGTTTCATGGAGGAAAGAAAGTCAGGAGGGTGAGTAAATAATAACTTTTTACCCCCTTTTTACCATCTATTCCTTTAATGACAGTCAAATGTTTGTTCTTTTTTTCCCTTGTGAAGCCTCTGGGTCAGAAACAACTCAAACTTTCTCGAAGTGAGGAAGCGCAGTGACTCATCAACGCTCTCAGATGGAGGGCTCTATGAAACTGCACTGGCTGCATTTTTCCAGGCATATGCAGACAACCGACATCTTCATCCCGTTCCTACAGTATATAACAACAAACAGTCCAATACATTCATGATTTAACTCCATTTTAAAGCAGACTAGACTGTTTCATTTTCTTCCAGAAAGATAAGCGAAATGGCTGCTGTCTGAGTGACAATGAAATGTGAACGGTGAAGTTGCCAAGCCGGCCAGCGAAAATGACGACGGAAAATGGGCCAAAACTGAAAGAACACTAAAACCAGACGTACCCAAACACACACACACACACACACACACACACACACACACACACACACACACACACACACACACATAGTATTCCCTCTCCGCTCCCTCTCTCTCACATCCTTTGATAGAAGGTGCTACAAAGCAACGAGGGAGAGAGAAACTAGCTGTGCATTAATATTTTAAAAAGGGCATCCGCTACTTTTGATGCACGGACCTTTATGTAAATCAGGAGGAAGATACAGGTCCCCGAGGAGCATGTGCAGCTTTATAGTTTGTTCTGGATTTTTCTTTTTTCTTGATGAATCTAAATGAACTTTTCACACTCCCTCTGCAACCTCTGCTCACTGCTGAGACAAAGTTAAACTCTTTTGCCCACCAGCCGTGTGAGTTTGTAAGAGCACATGACTGTATGTGTGTGTTCGGTGCAGTCATGAATCATGTGGGCAGAACTGTAGACCACGTGGCTCAGCAAAATATGCATTCGTTTCCTGTTAACATTAATTAAGTCGATGAGAGCTCTGGACAAATTGGAAATAAATGAAAATAGATTGCAGCATTAGCAAAAATGGTTTAGAACACAGCTATGCCATTGATCACGTTTGACTCAGAGGATCTCAGTTTCAGTGTAAAATTAGATGCATTATAGGGCCAAATTGTTTTAAGAGGTCTGATTGGAAGTCAAATTTTCTCATTTGACATCTCTTTGTGAAATGTCAACAATCTGTCATCAACATAATAAATTATCCTTTGTCATCCCACTTGGTTTTGTCAATTATAGCTTTGTAATTTTTTAATTGTAAAACACATTTGAGTTGCATTATGAAAGTTTATAATTATCTGTTTTACTAGCCCCCTATCCTTGCTTGCTAACAAAATCAGGACCCGTATTTATCAAGCCTCTCATAGTGCCATTTTAGTCTTAAGTGCTGAGAATTCATGGAATTGACTCCTACTTTCAAACTTAAGTATAAAAGCAAGTTATCGTCATTTTCTTAAAGCTAAGAATCCCTCTTACTCTCTGTTATTTCAGACAGCTCGAGAGGTCTCTCGAATGGTTAGGAGTTGCCAGTAGGGCCTTGTGATGGCACTGAGGAGCCGAGACGTGCGGGAATCTCTCAGGAGAGGAAGAATGCTTTTGAAATGTTTGACGATGAGCAGTTAATCATACGGTATCGCTTGGACACAGCAGGCATCATCTTTATCAGCTCTTATGTTTGGCTGAACTTGCCTTTTATAACATCTTTACGCTGTTCGACTAATTCAGCAAGCAATAGCGATCGCTTCTTTCTCCTGCCCATTCAGTTGTTGTTTTATTAATCCATGTTGGATGATTATATCATAAAATCTAGGCTATGGTCAGTTCACAGCACACAGGTTTAAAATGTGTAATTAAGACATGGTGGAAAACGTGTTTCTTTCATTTTTTGATGTGTATCTCATAGCATATTCTCTTAAATTCTTTAGTCTAATGTGTGTTGAATGTAAACTCCTCTTAGGAATTTCACCATTCAATGTGAATTTATCTGAGATTATTCCTAAATAAGGAAATCTATTCAGTGATTGGTCCATGCCTATGACATCATCCAAAAATCTGTTTGCGGCACAGCAAAGTGTCATGAATCATCCCTGAGACGTCTCAAGACTGACACTTAAGATTTAGTCCTACACTTCACTTAAATAATGACTGAGATGCTTAATAACTAACTTTGAAGAGCAGCTTTGGACCAAGAATTTTAGCAGTGATCTTGTGAGTAATTCTCAGAGGCTTGATAAATGCGGCCCTGATTTCACCATGTGCAAAATGTTCTTGGATCAACATCTTTGTCTTTGTCAAGTTTTAACTTACAACCAGGGTTAGGTACTTCTACATCAGTGTCATTTACCTATCATAGTTTAACGTCTTCACTTAAAATTGATATTCACCTAACATATTTAAATTGTATTAATAATCAATAAAGTTGAAGTGAAAAATCTGTGTTGGCTGAATAAGTCCAGCCAATAAAACTGTATTGTAACCCCTCCCGCTCCAGACGGGACTCAAACTCAGGTCCGTCGGCATGAGAGTCGGACACTCTCTGTTCACACCAAATGCGAATTGAGTCAAAATCGTGCCTACCTTGACGCGTGAACATTTTGAATCCATTTGCACGTCCTCAGGGAATTGGATGCACGTAGAAATTGAGCATTTGACGCGAAATAGATGCGTGTTCAAGGCGCTCCAGGAGAAATATGTCATAAAACGCCACTCTGCCTCTTTTCATTTTCAAAATAAAAATAAAAATAGTAAGCATTAACAGCCACACAAATGTAGTTCAGCCAACACACTACCTGGACTATCTTCACTGCATGTATATTTAAATATCCTCAAAAAATATAAAGTTCACTTTGTCCTCAGTCAAAATGATTTGGTAGGCAACATTATATTCATTAGACCAAAGATCGGCCATTAGATGTACACAACATTAATTATGTCATGTTTAACCACTACAGAGACATCCGAGCCAGCGGCAAACGGCAGAAGGACTGGCCGAGGAAAGGCTGCTCTCATCGGGGTTAACGAGCGCTGATCGCCTGGTGATCGCCTGGATCTCACAACTCCAAAAACTCAAGAATACATTATTTAAATAGGTGCTCTCTTTATAAATATTTGAGCTTTCAACAACTACATTCTCACCTGGAAACGTCATAAAACTACATTTTGTGACACAATAGTAGTATTTTTAAATTATGCTGTTTCTTATCACATCACTTTACCACGTCACAGCAGCAAGAGGCTCCTCATTGGTTAACGCGACGCAAATTGAAGCCAAAGTTCAAATTTTTTAAATCAGGCTAAGTCGCTGATTCGCTTCAACACGCGTGAATGCACATAAAGCACTACTGGCGCAAGACGCTCAATTCGCTTCAGACGCGCGAATGAGGCGGAATCCAGGCGCATGTCAACGCACCTCTCCATTGACTTAACATGGAAATAATTTGCTCCGCCGCTCTTTCGCAATCGGTGTGAACGTACCATAACAAGAAGGCTAAAGGCTGCAATCTCTAGAATCAGTCAGTAGAGCGTCTCTTGAGATCAGAGGAGTGAGGTTTACTCGCACAGCAACTACTAGCTGGCCTTCATTCGCATACGCAACACGTGCCTGAGGAAAAACGTCGGCACGGTGAATTCAAATGCAGATTTGTGGGAGAGTGAGCAGAGCCAAACCAACTGAAGACCGAAACAAACATCCTTCCCAAGAGAATACAGATTTTCATCATCACAAGTTTCAAGACAATTATGGTGAGTAATGAGCACTGAAATTATTATCCAAAGTTTTGCCCAGCATAGTGTTTAAAAGGCATTTTGTAGAAACGCAAGTTCATGCATTCATTTGTTTTATGATTGTGTTTTCTCAGTTAAAAAAAGACATATTGCCTTTCAATGTCAAACACAACAATATTTATTTCATACTATAATATGCTTTAGTACAATGACAATGTAAAAGTCATTCTAACTTTGGTAAAAACTCATCATGTCTGGGGGTCCTTTATATTAAAGGTGTGAAAACCCCTGTCCTCACTGAATGGCACAATTATTTTGTTCTATTAGATTTGCATAGAGCTCAATTTTAGAATAATTCGGTGCTAATTATGGTTAAATTAAAACATCACACTGCTTAAATGTCTGTAATGGGTCCAATAATTTGAAAGTGACTCTCAGCTGGCTTTAAGTCTTCATTTTGGTTCATATACCCCTCTTGCATTTTAAAAGAGATCTCAGGAATGAAATATATCTGCTGAGTGGCTAACCAGAGAGAATGGGATATAATGTAAATCAGCTGTACTGAGGGCTTTTTTCAGCCTCAGTCATTCAGCCAGACTGATTTCCCCAAATCATTCATGCCACTGGAGGTAGGACTCATCTCAGAGGGTTAACTTTTAAACTCAGATCTTTAGATCTGTTCACTTTTTTTTTTTAACAGCAGAATTGGCGAATGAAATCTAATGCTTGTTCATGCATAAACATGAGCTGTAAAAAAAAATCCACTTCTGCACTTTACCTGTCTGTGTGGTGTTGAAGCCACAAAACCTCCCCATCTGTTTCTGAGGAAGGTGATGGTGTGTCTTACTTCAGCTTATAGAACTTGTCAAACTTTTAATGGCTCAAATGAAAGATAGTTCTATCCAAAGGCTGTTTGAGTTGGTTTGCAGTCTTCAAAGGAAATCAGCCTTCCCACACATATCGAGTTTTGCTTTCCATTCTCTTTACTTATGTAAGATTTTCGTGTCAGATCTCATTTGAATAATCGACGGAAAAGATTCTTTTCTGTTGCCCACAATACAATCTCAAAATCTTTTTATACACTTGCATTACAATGCAACTGCACTGCCAAATGCTCCGTCAATCAGAAAATTATATAATCTTCTTTTGACTGTCTCCAACATGTGATGGCAATATGTTGCAGCAGACGGAGGTAAAGACAAACAGATATGCTGTTCTGTGCGGTATTGATACGGTTCTGCTACTGTGTGTGGCTGACAGTGATTAATCACGTCATAAAGACCTCACATCTTCCAGTCATGGCTCCGCTGGCAGCCCATGGGTCAACTTAAGTGTCGCGCGGCGAGTATATTCGCCATCGTGACCGTGTGGTTGATCCAAAACCTTTTTACAGTATGTAGGCACAGGTTCACCCACTCATGACACTTTCCAGTGAGTGCCTCTAAAACGCATTCAGTTTTATGAAACCAGATGAACGAGAATCTTGCAGTGTTTTATTATGTTGGTTGTTGTACGTACAGCAACAGTTTGAAGATGAAATATCCAGTGAGTGGCACTAAAAGGTCAGTGCTCTGTTGCATTTGAAAATAACGCATCACCACTAAAAAACCTTCACCCTAACCTAACAGATAGTGTAATAAAATCAAATATAAAAACGCATTTGCTGAAGAACTGTGCCATTTTAGCTCTCATATACAAGTATTTAGGCTCTTTTATCATGATAAAACTCATACCCGAGCACAATGTACCAGGTGAGCTGTTAACCTTTAGTAGGCTATGCCAGGAAAGTCATAAATATGGAGCTGGATATGTGATGCAAACATCAATGTATTGGTTTACATTACAAATCATTACTATAGTCAAATGTTTTCAGGCAATAATATAGTATTGTGCCAAAACACACTATATTGCCAAAAGTTTTGGGATGCCTGCCTTTACATGCACATGATTTTTAATGACATCCCATTCTTAATCTGTAGGGTTTAATATGGAGTTGTCTCCCCAGCTCTACCAGCTTCTGGGAAGGCTTTCCTCAAGGTTCAGGAGTGTGTTTATGGGCATTTTTGACCATTCTTCTAGAAGCGCATTTGTGAGGTCAGGCACTGATGTTGGATGAGAAGGCCTGGCTCTCAGTCTCCGCTCTAATTCATCCCAAAGGTTTTCTTTTGGGTTGAGCTCAGGGCTCTGTGCAGGTCAGTCAAGTTCCTCCACACCAAACTCACTCATCCATGTCTTTATGAACCGACGCTTTGTGCACTGGTCATGTTGGATCAGGAAGAGGCCATCCCCAAACTGTTCCAAAAAAATTTGGAGCATGAAATTATCCACAATGTATTGGCATGCCGAAGCATTAATATTTATTTTCATTGGAACTAAGGGGCAAAGCCCAACCCCTAAAAAAAAACAACCCTACACCAATACTCCACCATACTTTACACTTGAGTGTACAGCTTTGCACTGAGCTCCCCATGAGAGCGACCCATTCTTTTACAAATGTTTGTAGAAGCGCCTGTATGCCTAGCGCTTGATTTTACACACCTTTGATCATGGAAGTGATTGAAACACCTGAATTCAATGATTTGGAGGGGTGGCCCAATAACTTTGGCAATACAGTGGAAGTCTTTTTTAATCAATACTCTGCCCCTGTAATCATAATTTGTGGGGAAAGAAATCAAAGTTAATGGTCATTCATTTCAGCTGGAAACTGCAGTGCATTAGGTATGTTTTTGGAGTTAAAAAAAAATTTAGGTAAGGCCCATTTTTCCAGTGAGTCTATTTATTTGTCAGTTGCTTTAGAATTCAACCCCTCGCGAGCTAAAGCACATTCTCTTTATCTCATTTGTGGTGTTTTGCCATTTTCCCACAGGAGACAACTAAAATACCCCACATCAAGCCCCTGCCCTTCTGATGTGCACATTTGGGCTGCGTAGTGGCTGATAAAGGTGTCCAGCCATGGGCATAAAATAGATCCTAAATGCTGAATGCTACCAGAGAACAGACTGCCACTCAGACTTAACTGGAGTCTTATTAATTCGGTGTTGAAGTTAATTTTCATCTCAGCGGCCTGAGCGAAAACAGAATGTAAATGACTTACACATGTCAAGTTTGGTCATCTTCTCTCTCTCTCTCTCTCTCTCTCTCTCTCTCTCTCTCTCTCTCTCTCTCTCTCTCTCTCTTATTTTGAAAATCAAATCTAATCCAGCCACTTGAGGGGGAAAAATAGAATATGGCATCGGTCTGTGTCGTTTTAAAATTTGCAATAGATTGTGGAAGATAGCACATTAAAATGGCATTTCCAAAAACATTTTTAGTGTCTTCAGGATGACTATGAGCCTGAATTAATCTAAATATGTATGTGAATCTCATACAGTTGCAGTCCATTCATTGTGGGAATATTTCATTGACTATTTCTGCAGGTTACATCAGTAGATGGTGACAAAAATGCCTGTTTTAATGGGGGAGTCATTTCAATAATTCTTTCAAATGATTCATTATAAAACACCAGTTCATGCAGGAACTATGCAAGTAAGTAATTTGAATAATTCACTCAAAACACATGCCTGATTACAGTTTATGTAGTATTAATGTGTGTAGTATGAATGTACTACAATTCCCATGTTTTAATTGTCATATGACCTACCAGCACCAGTTGCCTCATGGGATAATAAATAATCCATTGGATGTACACTTCAGCGTCACAGTTATTTTGCCAAGTAATACATGTTCCTGGATCAACATATTTTGTTGATCCTGGAACTACATTCCTATCCAAAAACCCTACCCATTACTCAAAATTGGGAAAAATCAGAGGGAAATGATAGGTGAATAAGACTGATGTAGAAGCTCGTAATCCTGGTTGTCAGGTCGTCAGTCCATCGTTACATTTTTTAAACTCCATTGTTGACTTGGTGGTTGAAATAAAATGCTGCGTGAACTCAACAAATCAGCATTTTCAGTGCTCAAGTCCCATCCCCAAAAGTTCTGCCAGAAAGACTCGGGAGAATAAATACTGTGACAATTATCCATTTATTAACAACCCAGCAAGCAATAAAGTACTTTGGGATAGACTCTGCATATCCTGCCTGAAGACGAAGGCAGAGGCGCAGCCGACCCCCACGTGAGGTATGGAAGGGACCATCCTGGTGGTGGTGGGGTTTGACTTGAAGGTGGTGGGGATGATGGCGGTGAATTGGGGTGTCAGCATCTGCGAACTCAAACATGAGTAAGTACCGATCCTTTATACCCAAGTATTAAAATGTGATTGGATAGATAGAAGTTGAAATGACGTAACAATTAAGTCTTCCCGGCAGAACTTATGCTAAAGCTTTCATTTCCTGAACTTTGAAAAAGTACTCCCTTGCAAACAGGGACTTCTTGAGGGGGACGTTTTTACCCAGAACTTCATTTAGACCCTGTTCCCTTTGGTCGACGCAGCTACAGATGTTGATCCAGGAGCATGTTGCACTTGGTGAAATCATGTTGTCCCATACGGTCTGCATATTCGGATGCGGCCACTGTTTGTATTAATCGTATGAGTCAGTATGATGTCTTTCCATTTTCCATTGGCAGAGCAAAACTGTACAATGTAAATTGCAATATTTTGTCTAAAATCTTTTATTAACATCACATAACACTTGCAATCCAATCGTGCTTCATAGTATACATTATTTTTTATAAATAATGACCAACTAAATATACTAATATCAATGGTAAGTCATATTTCATAATGTTAAAAACAATCGGGCTGCCAAAAACATAAATAATAAAGTTAGTAAAATATTGACCTTCATAATCAAATAAACACACTATCACCCACACTCCACAACATCTGTTCAATGTTCGCATAAATCATTTCCCTCGTATGGTGTGTGGCATTATACTATATTCATGAAAATAATATAATAAATAAATGTTGAAATTCTCTTCATGGCAGTGGTTGGTTTAACCTCATCTCCAGACATTAGGGCTTCTAGCATGGAAAACCCCAGCTATCTGTCAAGTTGGCTAGAGCGGGCAGCACATGTTCCTGTGGATTCAGATGGCCAGTCAAGGGGATCTCTCAGCAGAGAACCCCTCAGACTGACAGATGCATGCTGGGACATCACTATGAATCAACCCTCACCGATGCTTTGATGCCACCAAAACACGAAAGAAACTCTTGTTCTTGATAAATTGCCTTTAGGAAGAAAAAAAACTTTTGACACATTGTGCAGGAAGAAAAGTCATAGGAAGAAAAATTACAGCCATAGCATATTATGTTTTACTCTATTTTTGCCCCTATGTTCCTGTCACAGAAGTTTGACAGATGTGCTTTAAACTTGCAAAATTACATTTTGATGTGTTTTTCTTCATACTGTAGAAGTAAACTCTTAACTATGATGTCATTTCTGATAGAATTAGGCAAATTAAGCCGATCGTCCGCTGGTCAAATTCACCGTCTTCGTCTGTTCTCGAAACAGGCCAGATATGAAACAATGCAGTGCCATCGTCTCCACGGGACAGTGTCAGAGAGGCTGGTCTATGTGTCGAACTGACCGACCAGTGTCCCCTGGGGCTCCTTTGGTGTAACGGAGCTGATATCTGTTATTCGGGCTTCTCTCTCCCTGTCAGTTAACGGACAGATAAGCTACGGCACACTGTCCCTGCTGAGGGCAATCAAACCCTGAGTGGCTTCTCTGAACACTTTTGGACCACACCGGTTGACAGTTTCAGGGGGAAAGAAGAGGAGGAGAGAGATGAAATAAGCTTAAGTAAAAGAAAGGGAAAATGTACTCTTGCCAGACATGTCGGTTTTGCTGAACCTGAGAGCCCTGTCATAAACTGACTATAGCCGCTCCCTATAGAAAACCTGCTGAAGGATAACATAGTTCTCTCCAGCTACTGCAGTACAGCTCAGATAGTGTATGGTATACTGACAGTCTTGTGTTCACCTCAACTTGATATGTTGATTCTCGGAAGGATTTCTACCTCAGAGACGTGATATTTTTATCTCAGAGCAAAACAACTATTTTCTGTAGTCATATACTTTTTACAACATATAGCTGATTTGTAATTATATCCATTGCGAAATGCAATGAGAAAAGTGCAAACGGCAACAAATACAGCCAAGAGCAAGTTTTTAAACTAGCCATTTTGTACAACCAGCTTTTTCAGGCAAGGCACTAGTATGACTGATTAATGTTGATTTTCATCTAAGTGCAGATACTGCAACTTTTGACATTGCTTTGTATTTTTTATTGCATTGTGGTGTGATGTGAAGAATATTGAGCAGGCCAATGATTTCAGCTCCATCCAGTACATTATATATGGTTTATTAATGAGAATGTTTAGCATTTTATTCTCAGTCACTTTCTGTGAATACCAACTTGCTCTTGACCACGTTATATTCGGGGAATGATATTTGTTTAAAGTGAGCAAAGTGTTGCTGCATGAGGATGTTGTGAATGCAGTGATATTTGGAAACTGTCATTTTGTTATTTTTTTACATGGAGTTAGATAAAGTAAGAATTATGCAACACGACATTTTTAGAATTTGTTAGGTAACAGAGTAAGCAAATACACTGTAAAGATGTTTTTCTTACTCTGTATTGTTTCCCCATACAAATATCTATATTTTTTTAGTGACCCGGGAAGTCATCACTATCGAGCCCGGGCTCACGAAAATCTGTGTAAATAGTACGAGTGTGCAATATTGTGGAATGTATACGCCAAAATGAGTTTTGGCGTGCATATGGTACACACTTTATGCCGTATTATAGATACGAATCACCCACCCCGCAACCCCAACCTACCCAAGAGGTTATTTATTTTTAAAGTTTAACATCAACTTTATTGTTATTCCTCAATCAATTCATTTTAACAACAAGAAAAGAAAAAAAAATCTAAAAGAATGCCTGTTTTTCCTAGCCTGACAAGCCAGACCCACATCAAGATGTTTGGTCTGGAAACTCACCATTGACAGGGCTCAATCCGAGAGGCGGATAAACGGTTGTCTTTCAAACTCCCTCTGCACGCGATAGGATAGCGCTACACCAACCAGAGCAACGAAGGTGAAGCGCAGCTAGTTGACAAATTAAACATTCGCCGTATCCGGTCGGCTAAACTCCGAACACATCTTCCCTTTTTAAGAATGACTTCAGTGCCGTTCTTTGTTCTTTTCTCAGAGAAAAGCTTAACTCCAAGTCTTCCAGAGTCGCGGTCAAAGCTGATTCAAAGACCGCCGTTCGCCAGTTTCTGTGTTTACTAGAAGCACGCAAACGCAACTCGGCCGTCGTCATTATGGCCCCGCCCACCGACTTTATACACGATGTGATTGGCCCGGCAAGAGTTTGGCGTTTACAGCTCAGAAGGGTATTGAGAGTTGCTAGACGACACTCGCGGGCAGATTAGATTTGCTGCCGCTAGGGTGCGTCTAGATTTCTAGGCTGTTTTCCCATTAATTTATCATTTTTTTGTAAAATTGTAAAAAATTAGGTGTGTAACAGTGTAAGTATTTTTTCTGCACATCTTTGATGACTGAATAAATGCAATACACCTTTCTTCTATTCTGACACACAATGATGAAGTGACGTTTCACTGATAGTCACCGCAGGCAGAACACAAAAGAATTGGAAGAATCATCAGCAACACTTGAAATGGCGCAGCGATTTACTGACAAAATCTTTAGTGTCAGTGTCAATTGATATTGGATCTGGTGAAGAAGCTGTCAGCGATCAAAATATTGATTCAGAAGATGATAGTTTTGAGAATATGTTTGAGATGGTGAATATGAGCCAGATGCTGAATGTACTGGGAAATGAGCTCTGACGAGGACAGTTATGATGTTATAAAACATCTGCTCAAACTGAACCCTTCCGAGCTCCAAAATGTAACAAAATGTGCTTTATTTTATTCTTCTGTATACCAGGAGAGTTTTATATTGTCATCATGACAGTTAGAGATCCATCTGTGTTAGATCCAGGATGCTAAAGACCCGAATGTGTAATAATGATTGGTGAAACATTCATGCATTTCAGGGTTAAATAAAGATACATTTTATTGAGAAGCAAAATTAGATAACACTTTGTTTTCTGAAATAATTATCAAAATTAAGTGACATTATGCTTAAAGCAATAACTAATATCTTCCAATGGGGTAAGAAAAATTTGAATTAAAGGGAAACATAAGTAATTTAGGGATAATGTCAGAAAGATATCTGAGCTCCTGTTGTTCAGTGCCATGTCAGCAGAAATAGAGCCATCAGTGTCTCAGTGTGTAGTGTACATGATACACTGATTCACAATCTAGGGAGCTGTTAGTCTCTTGTGCTATTGCTAGGTAGACGTCAACTCCAAAAGGTTTAAAGGGGGGGTGAAACACTCAGTTTCATTCAATCTCATGCCAATCTTGAGTAGCTATAGAGTAGTATTGCATCCTTCATATCTCCGAAAAGTCTTTAGTTTTATTATATTTTTAAAAGATATTTAGGCTGTACCGAGTCTTTCCGGAAAAAACGAGCGCCTGGAGGCGTATCGTGTGGGCGGAGCTAAAGAATGACAAATGCGCACAAAGCGGTGACGTCCTCAAGCGTGGAGAAACCCATGGCTATCGATCTCAGCTAATAGATATATGATCCAGAATCAGATTCGGAGGCTGAAATAAATTGAACAGGAGAAACAGCAACAGCAGGACGTCCGTCTCTGTGGTATGGACTGTATTTAGTGGCCTGCCAACATTTGTGTGCCTTAACTCGCAGTTTATGAGGACATGATTCGGTTTATGGGCTATTGTATGCGACTAAACCTTTGCAGTAGCAAGCAAAACGGTTTTGCACGTCAGACTAGTGTAACGTTATACAGAGAACAACAATGGAGTCCGTTAGCGCATTTGAATGACGAAGCACGCGATTGTGTCGTTTACTGATGTTTACTCACGCGACGATAGCCAACAGCAGAGACATTTGAAGCAGTTTTACTCACCGGCTGCTTCCAAAGCAGGACCGAACCTTTATCGCTGGGACTGCTCCGTCAAAAACACACTTCTTTGGTATGATTTGGTGAAGTCCTGTGACAGCAGTGACCATGGAGATCCACTTTGCGACGCGACTGAAGCGATGTTGTGAAGCTTCCCGTCATTTCTGTGTTCAAATCGGGTCAAATGCAGCGCTGCCTTCCCGGAATGCTGTGCTGAAGCGTTGAAGTCGCTTGACGTCACCCATAGGAATAAATTGAAGCGCGGCGCGACATTGCGACATGACACAGCGCGAAGTGTTCACGGACGACTGGATCTGCAGCTGAAAGTGTTTATGGGCGTGCTTTTCCTCTCTCGCTCTGGTCACGCGCGCGCACCCTACCGGGAGAAGAGCCCGTACGGCCCATACAAGGACCTTCCGCTCTGTTCACGTCAAGCCGACCCATACTCGAAAAAAACTCGCCGAAACTTGTGAGAAACCGGAAGGAGTATTTTTGACACAGAAATACTCCATCAAACGTCCAACATTAGTTTTTGAAACTTTGTCTATGTTTAGGATAGGAATCCAAGTCTTTTACAGTGTAAAAAGCTCAGTATGCATGAAACAGCATCTCCCCCCCCCCCCCCCCCTTTAAGTTAATATGATATGTATGCAATCAAACTGTATAAGTTGGCTTAATTTAAAATTGTATTACATTGCATTTAATATGCTTGTGTAGTACAAAATCAAGATGTAAAGTTCTACTAAATACATTTTTGAGTTTGTTAACTTAAAAAAATGATGTAACTGAGTTCTGCCAACTTATTGGGGATTACAGTGTAATATGTTTATAAAATACACACTAAATTCTTAGTTTGCAGAAGCACATAACTTTGTAATATTGTAGATGGCTTAATGTATCCAGTTCCATATGCAGTTATACAAAGTGTGAATTATATAATGTGGGGACACTTGAAGATAGTAAAATAAAATACGGAGGTCAGTGTCTTTACTCAGCTTCTTGCTAATTATTTTTCATTTGTTAAATAAAATCTGGTTTTCATTCATATTGTTGATGCAGTTAGTGTCAATAAATGGGCTCTTGAGTCTCTGATGAGGACCAGACCAGACATACCAACAGACATTCATGGTCAAGTGGAGACGGTTATTAATCAAAAGGTTATTCATTGGTTTTAGAAATAATAAATGGCAGCAGCTTTCTTTGCATATTAAAAGAATATTCAGTCAGTTTTTGCTATGGCATTGAGAGCATTCCAGGTATCCTCATAATGCAGCCGCTTCAACCCTTCATAACTGAGCTGTTTTAATGGATACAGAACCAAATTAATGACTCAAGAAATCAGATTCCCACACAGACAACCAGGGACAGTTTAAGTCATTTTCTCTCCCACCTATTCACTGCATTTTTCTTGTGACAGGAAAAGTTGTGGCGTTGCTGACCTTAATTTCATCTCCTCATCATGCTGCTATAGATCTCTGTGGAGCGCTTCACCGTGCTAAACAACGACTTCTCCCGCATAACTTATCGCCCTCCCACACACACACACACACACCTCGAGAACACCAGCGTCGGCCTAGCAGCACATTTCTACAACTCAGTGCCTGCCATCAGCATCACTCACAATGAGGTCTAAAGCGGACGACTAGTAATAAAAGGCAGAAGGCTTGACTTCTAGGGGGATGTGGGAGGACAGTTGTACAAGCTGAATAGAAACTCATAGATGTGCAACAAATAACCATTTTAACCTCAGTAGTATTTCATTTATTAAAATGTATTTACAATATTCTTTAAAAGATAATTAAATTGTCATTATTATAGATGAATATATTAATATTGAATATCATTTATATTCACTATAATTATAAATATAGCTGCCAGCAGCAATTATCGGGGCCAAGCACAAAGAACACGATAAGTCAAGCCAACATGGCTAGGAGGATCAGACCAACTGCAACAACCACCAATTAAAGACATATTACGCAAAATGGCTGGAAAATCAAATACACTGTAAAAAATTATTTAGAAAAAAAGTTACCTGGTTGCCTTAAAATTTTGAGTTCATTGAAATTAAAATTTTGAGTTAATACAATGAACATTTGAGATTCGACAACCTTTATTAAAATATTATTAAAAGATTTTGTAAGCATATTGGGTAATTGTGTGTGTTTTATGTGTGATGACGCAGTGAAACGTGCCAAATAGTGCTATTTTCATGATTTATCAAAAAAATGTATGTGATTCAGATACAATAATATTTTGAGTTTCTATTTATTAAACAAATTTCCTTTATTGTATCAACAAAAAAAATTTATTTCAACAAACTCAAAATTTTAAGGCAACCAGTTTACTTACTACAGTTTACACGTAATGTGATTTAATTGTCTATCACCTTTGACCAATAGGTAGCGCTGTGACCACACTGATGTAATAACACATGGCATGTTTAGAGTCAACGTGTCAAAGCATTGCAAACATACAGCCTCAGAGTAATTTTGCCATCATGCCTCAAATTTGTTGCTGCAGTATATGAAAACGGTTTCATCCTTAGACATGAAAGCCATATATTTTTGTCGGCACAGTCTAAAGATGATGCAATTCGATTTTGGTGTAAATTGGACAAACAGTCTAGGAGGAGTTAAAAAAAAGTATGTTTTTAAAGAAAATCTAAATTATTTCTATGGAGAAATGTATACATTTTCATTACAATAGGCTAATTTAATCAAAAGTTATTAGCATTTTTGTATATTTCATTATAACGTTTGACCACAAGTAGACGCTGCCTCAAAACATTTCGAGTCCCATCAGGACATGGTGCCGAAAACACATGCCGATTTCTGTAATATGCCAATATATTTGTAGAATATAGCATTTTACAACTAAATTCAAAATGGCCGACACCCTAAATGGCCAATTTAGAAACATTGGGTATTAAATCTAAAAAGACCAGTGATTTGGGATTTTTGGCCAAAGCGTTAAGAAGTTAAAAAGAAAAATAGATATTTTTTCATATCTCCCGACCACTAGGTGGCACTGTGCGGAAATTGTGCAGGTAGACTCAGGTCATGGTTGTTATAACACACCAAGTTTGGTCAGAATACGTGTTGCCATTTTAACCTCAGGATGCGCAGTGCCATCTCATGTTCACTTTGTCGAACATGTTCGCACATTATTCGAGAATGGCTTGACGAATGGACTTTGAATTCCATAACTTTTTTGTCTGAAAATAATCTGGTTAAAATTTTATGAAAATCAGAGCAGCGACCTAGGAGGAATAAAAAAAAAAAAAAAGTAGTTTGTTTTTTCAGAAAATTAAAAATGCCGGAAAAATGTTCATGACGGAAAATGCATTTGACGTGCATTTGAATCGTCTTGAGCCAAGGAATCAGGGTAAAAAAATATTTTGATACTATCATTATGGTACAAAAGTTATTAGCATAGAGAGAGTTGGTGATGCTAGAGGGATTGAGTAAGAGACAAATTTGCTATGGTGACAGTTCAGACTGTCCTCTGAGTGCCAAATTTCACAACTTTCCCATAAGTGGTTCTATGGGCTGCCATACACGGAAAAAGGGAAGAAGAATAAGAACGTCAACAGATTTTTTTGAGCGCGATACTAATGGTCTAATACGATTCAATGATCTATGCTAAGCTATGCTAAAAGTGCTACAGCCAGATACAGAGATCGGCTGAATGGGGTAATAAACGGTAAAACCCAACTGTTTAACTCTAAGGGACTTGGAAAATGAGCCTATTTTCAAAAAGAAGTGGAGTGATCCTTTAACTCCGTAAGCCTAATATGCAAATTAAAGAGTGAAACCAATTAAAGTACGTATTCATTTGTTATTGAATATTTTATTAATCTGAAATGAAACAGAAGGCAAGGCATACAATATTATTAATAATTGCTATTATTATTGAGTGCATTTCTGTTTTTTTACTCTGATTTAGAGACACTATAGCCCAAATGAGTTAACGCTGTAGGCCTAATATGCAAATGAAAGAGCAAAAACCAATGCAAGTTATGTGTTTCTACATGCTCTCCTCTGTGATTATATTTCAAAGAGGCACCCTCTTAATTTCGAAATCACTGAGAAAACTCGACCTAATTTCTTGAAAGAATGTCTACACATGAAAAAGGCAAGGCGGTCTTTGAAGTCTCGAAATAGACGCATGAACTCTTGCCCCTCCTTTAGTGCAATGACGCCTTATCAGTTCTGCTTCTTATTTACTCATAATTTGACTTAATGCTTTTGAGGCATTCAGGAAACCCATCCACAGCAAGGCACTCCACATACAGGCGTGTGCAAATGTTAGGACACAGCCTATATTCAAAGGCAGCAATTAATATTTCATATCAGCCTTCAGGATTAGAAAACGGGTAATGCAGATTAATTGCCCCAAGACAAAGGTTTCTCACTTTAATGCTGTCGTTCCCTTAAATATTTAAGGTAATAAAGTGCCGTTTATTTTCCCAGTCTTAACAACGGTTTTAGCTGAATAGCGATCATTTCGAAACAACTTCACCGAATGTTATGTGAATCAGTCACGCTCTACGGCCACTTTGCTGCCTAACCATACTAGCGAAATAACGTGAAAGCCACCACTTGTGCTGTCTTTGTAGTCTCCTGTTGGAAGGCGCAGACTATGAAAGCATTTATTCTTTCACTCAGCTCGTGCTCGCAGCTCCTCAGAGGAGACAGCGGGCAGCTGAAGGACTGTAATTAGCACCTGAAGGCTAATTCTCACTCGGAGTTTATTTTTCGATTAAGGGCAGCATGGTGGTCTTACTGAGTCACAGTGACCATTCATTGGGAACGGTTCAGGGGCCGCATTCACAAAACATTTTATGTTAAGAGTTCTCCTAAATAGCAGTAGTTATTAGTTCACTTCAAAATGAAAATGCCTGATGATTTACTCACCCCCCATTTCATCCAAGATGTTCGTGTCTTTCTTTCTTCAGTCGAAAAGAAATCATTTTTCGAGGAAAATATTCCAGGATTTGTCTCCATATAGTGGACTTCAATGGCAACCTACCGGGTTGAAGGTCCAAATCAATGCCGTTTCAAAGGCTTCAGAGGCTCTGCACGATCCCAGCCGAGGAATAGGGTCTTATCAGGCGAAACCTTTTTAAAAAATATTAAGATTTATATACTTTTTAACCTAAATTGCTCATCTTGTGCTACTCCCCGGCACGCCACGGATTGCGTAATCACGTCGAAAAGGTCATGCTAGACGTAGGCAGAGGTAGTGACTAAGTGAGTCAGATTTAGGAGCTGGTTTTAGCACTAAAATGCTGACAAAACCATTCTTTTTAAGAGTTTCTCTTAAATCAGCCAGTTTAGACTTAAAGGCATAGTTCGTCCAAAAATTAAAATAACCTCATGATTTTCTCATAGCCATCCCAGTTATGCTACATCCAACATCGTCGTACCATTTACGTTTGTTTGGGGGGGGGGCGAGCTAGATATTTTACTTTATAACATGTTAAATATGGATATTTGTCTTACACAAACCCAATGATTTGCTTCAGAAGGCCTTTATTAACCCCCTGAGCCGTGTGGAGCACTTTTATAATGGATGAATGCACTTTTTTGAGCTTCACATTTTTGGCTGCCATTATTTCCAATTTTAGTGCTTTGCTTGGAAGAGCCAGGAGATGTTTTAATATAACTGTATTTATCTGAAAGAAGAAAGTCATATGCAACACGGCTTGAGGGTGAGTAAATCATGGGGTAATTCTCCTTTTTGGGTGAACTATTCCTTTAAGGGGCTCTATCATACATCCGGTGTAATGCGATGGCAGGCACGACGCAGTGTTTTTTGCTAGTTTCAGCACAGCGACATGTTGTTTAATAGCAAATGCACTCGCGTCATCTGTTCACCCATGGGTGTGCTGGTCTGAAAACCAGATGTGTTCAGGCGCATTAATGACGTGTTGATATTTTAAGAAACTGAAAACAGCAGCACCACTGACCAAAAGAAACCTGCTCTAAAGTTAATAGAGCATTTTTTTGTGTGTTATTTAAAGGGTGTGTTAGTAATATGCACCCATAGGCAGTGCACAAAGTGTACACTCTGCTTATTACACACACAGGGATGCACAGCAGCACACAAACATTTTTAAACATTAAAAATAAAAGGATTCCTAGCTCGCTGGAAAAGCGCTCAGTCGTTCTGCTTGCAAATCCCGCCATGTAAATAGCGAATCCAAGATGTTTTTTGAATACGGCCCCAGATTTGATTTCTGCACGTCTGTATGTCTCATATGCATGTGTACTATGTATTACTTCACTCTCAGTCACAAAAGCTATCAAGGACAAACTAGCAAACTGAATACTAACAATCAATGACAACAAGCTAAAGGCTACAGAATGAAGGTGTCAAAGAGAATGAAATGAAAAAATGAGCTGATGATAACAGCAATTACATAATTATCTCTAAACAGAGGAAGCTGGGAACACCTAGTAACAGTTTTGCATTCGGGTGTTAATGTTCCTTCCCTCTCCAGCTGTTGTGCTCTCACCTGCCATTGTGTAGCTTGTAGTGTTACAATGTGCCTGCAGAGGGAGACAAAAATCCATTGTTTATTCTTCAGATTAGATTTGTTTTAGTGAACAACTTTAACCTACGAAATACATATAAAACATCAACGCAGTTAAAAAATGATATAGTAAGTAAGCGTAGGGTATCCTTTCAGCACAAACATAAACTAAATATTTAGTACTTCCATAAGTTAAAACGTCTAATGTGCACTATTTAAAATCATGCACTATCAAACTGTTATGGTAACATAAAAAGGCTGTTTTTATTCTACATTTTTATTGAACAGAAATCTGCATTCAGATTCAAATATGACTCCAATCAAATTTTCACAGATGCATCTCAGTCTGCACAAATCGGATAATCCATATATATATATATATAAAACATACATCTGTGAGCATGCTGATAACAGGATCACATCAAGTATATACAATTATAATATAGTATATTATATATTATTAAGCAAACATAATATTTTCATATGTTAAATAAAAAATTTCTTGATTTTAAGTTCTAGAAAATTACTTTTAAATATACCGTGGAGGTGAGTTGTATCATTATTGCTTGTCCTGTTGTGTGACACTTTCTCAATTTCATTTTGTGAACGCATTTCCACAAACAGCAAAGTTTTGACAGCCACTGAGGCTAAATACAAAAGTGATCTTGATCAGGCTGTTTTTTTTTTTTTTTATTCGTTTTTTTATTTAACTGATTCTTAGGGACGCTTGCTTCTGCCATTGAATTTTATAAAAATAAAAGGTTATTGACTATATAATTTATCTCACAATCCAGACTTATTTTTGTATTTTATACCTCGCAATTCTAAGCTTATATCTTGCAAACTTGAAATTGCGTAAAAATAAAGTCAGAATTTTTTCAAGATTGTGAATTATCTATTTTCTGTGGTGTATTAATAAGCTTCATAGATGTTGAAGAGCGGTGTCGTTAGTGTCTCTATAGGGGCCAGTGGTTCAAAAGTGATCTGATTCCTGCTTTCGGACTGGATCAAATCTTGAATATGGTTTGCAAAAGAAGAAAAGGATTCTGAAATCAGATCAGATCACAAAATCCATTCTTGGTTTTGATCTGGATCAAATCATCAGTTTGTGTTGTTCAAAAAGTTTTTGGAAGATTGGGATATCTTTGATCCCCAAAAAACTAAACTATTTATTCTGGATTATACTTATCCCAGCAGATGAGTTGATTAAGGGAACAAACATTTTCTAAAAATGTAAAACTGGTCAAAAACAACATTTGTTTATTTAGCTCTTGATTGTTATAACTGTTAAAGTAATAAATTAGTAGACGTTAGGCTTCCTATTAAGCTTTTCGGTAGCCTACAATAAAGTTAAAAAAAAGGTAAAAACTGTTCTCACCGTTTGTAAACTACATTGGCACAATCATTAGAGATAAACCAGTCAAAAGTTATTTGTGAGCGAACAGCAATCTTTTGGGGTGAACACTACACTAAACTTTCTCAGAGAACTCAAAAGTATATTGAAATACAAAAGTAAAATGGATTACCTGATCCTGGATAGCAAAACGACAGAAAATAGTTGGTTTCCAGGGCTGGAAAAGGTGCTGGGAGTAAACGAACAGACAGAAGCATATCGTGGGCTAGACACTGAACCACCACACAGAAGACTGTGACCTCTGTCTTCTACTTGAAGGACATGCAGGACTTTAGCCAATGGCCAAAATCTTTCTTTGTATCTAATGCACATAAACATTTACTTTTCAATGGCACCATATAATCAAATAACAATGTTTTTCTTATTCTCAAAACATAAACTGTACTGGGTATGTGCAGCCCTTAAGCCTGTTTAACACGCAAACCTCATTATTTTAGGCCTGGCTAATCTTGCTAGATAGATGCAGTATTAAAGGGATAGGTCACCCAAAAATGAATATTATGTCATGAATTCCTCACTCTCATGTCTTTCAGACATCGTTAAAATAGTCCATGCGACTCCAATGGTTCAGCCTTAATGTTATGAAGAGAAGAGAATACTTTTTGTGCGCAAATACAGACAAAAAGAACTTTATTCAACAATTTCGTTCTAGCCTGTGTCAGTCTCCTACACAGTTTGCACTCTCAGATTTCATCAAAAATATCTTTATTTGTGTCCCCAAGATAAACGAAGGTCTTACAAGCTTGGAACGACACGAGGGTGAGGAATTTAATGACGGAATTTTCATTTTTGGATTAAGTCTCCCTTTAAAACCTCATAGCATAAGATGTACTAAACATTTATACACATTTACTGAGCAGCCTGCCAAATGAAACATCCCAAATGAAAGAATGCACAGATGGAAAATGTATGTTTATTACTAAATGTTTCTTTAGCATAACAGAAACAAGAGTTTATTTCTTTTATCCCTCTTCTTTTGTTCACATCACACACTCTCATGGGGTATGAGAGTTTGAAGTGCATGCACAGGTATTTCCAATTATACGTGGAGAAACAGATGGTAAATGAAGCTGATTGAACATTAAAACAACGGTAGCTCATGGTGACATGACAAAAATTCAAAAGTTCATACATAACTCACATTTCATGTACGAAAGCTGTACGACCGAGTCTCCTCTCGCACTGAAAGTGTCCCCTGAAAGCTGCTCGTATTTTATCCACTCTGAGGTGATGGAGGGATATGCCTGGAGGAGAGAAATGAAAAGGATCCGAGTGAAAATTAAATGGCTCCGTCTGGCAGTCAGCTCAGCGGGGGCCTAGGGTTAATCAGAGGGGGTGAGAGAGAGAGAGAGGGAGAGAGAGAGAGAGAGAGAGAGAGAGAGAGAGAGAAAGAAAGAAAGAAAGAAAGAAAGAGAGAGAGGAACACTAGGAGGACGGCAGTAATGCAGACAGACTGGAAAGCATCAGAGAGACAGAAACAGAGCAAGAGGAGACACTAAGAGAGCAGCGAGTTTGAGACACGGAGTCAAAACCAGACAGAAAAATTCATCAGGATGGAAAGACACAGGGACAGGAGGCATGTTTAGAGAGGCTCGGCTGCCCTCAGAGACCTTTTGAACCGTCCGCAGTGGGTCTGTCTGTGAGTCAGCACTACATGAGTGCTGTGTGTGTGTGTGTGTGTGTGTGTGTGTGTGTGTGTGTGTGTGTGTGTGTGTGTGTGTGTGTGTGTGTGTGTGTGTGTGTGTGTGTGTGTGTGTGTGTGTGTGTGTGTGTGTGTGTGTGTGTGTATCAGTGAAATCGCAGTCGAGTCGAGGGGAGAAACTTTTTCAATCTCAGTCTCTATTGAACCTCGCCATAGGTATAGGAATATACTTGAAATCTAATTAAATCCGTATAGTTGAAGTTATTTGGCCAACAGCTTAATATGTGTGTGGAGATACAAAACACAGTTTTTCTATTAAGAAAGTGTGAAAGATTGCATTGTGTGTGTCTGTGTACAAAATTGTAAGTATGAGTTAATATCCAACACTATATAGGTATTATACATAGAACATATGTATTAATGTTACATATAATATATAGTGTTATATTTTCTGAGAGAATGCATTATAGCATTTCAAATAATATAATAAATGCTATAAAAATGATTTATTTACATTATTCTCCATAATTGGTTGCTCTCAGGAGCTCAGTGAATTGTAGCATATACCTTGATATGTTGCCACCTGTGCAGTAAGTCCATTCGTGAAATTTCCTTTAAATATCCCATGGTCAACTGTTAGTGGTATTATAACAAAGTGGAAGTGATTAGGAACAACAGCAACTCAGCCATAAAGTGGTCAACCACTTAAAATCACAAAGCGGGGTCAGCGCATGCTGAGGTGCACGGTGCGCAGAAGTCGCCAACTTTCTGCAGAGCCAGAAGCTTCAGACCTCCCAATTTTGTATGCAGTGGTGTAAAGCACGCCACCACTGGACTCTAGAGCAGAGGAGACGTGTTCTCTGGAGTGGCCAAACACGCTTCTCTGTCTGGCAATCCGATGGACAAGACTGGGTTTGGCGGTTGCCAGGAGAACGGTACTTGCATGACTGCACTGTACCACGTGTAAAGTTTGGTGGAGTGGGGATTATGATGTGGAGGGTTTTTTCAGGGGTTGGGCTTGGCCCCTTAGTTTCAGTGAAAGAAACTCTTAATGCTTCAGCATACCAAAACATTTTGGACAATTTCGAGCTTCCAACTTTGTGGGAACAGTTTAGGGACAGTCATTCCTGTTCCAACATGACTGCACACCAGTGCACTAAGCATCAGTCCATGAAGACATGGATGAGCGAGTTTGGTGTGGAGGAACTTGACTGGCCTGCTCAGAGTCCTGAGCTCAACCCGATTGAACGCCTTTGGGATGAATTAGAGCGGAGACTGAGAGCCAGGCCTTCTCATCCAACATCAGTGCCTGACCTCACAAATGCGCTTCTAGAATAGATAGATAGATAGATAGATAGATAGATAGATAGATAGATAGATAGATAGATAGATAGATAGATAGATAGATAGATAGATAGATAGATAGATAGATAGATAGATAGATAGATAGATAGATAGATAGATAGATAGATAGATAGATAGATAGATAGAATATAGAATATAAAATGTAAATAGTATACATTAAATATCTAAAGTCTAAAGCTAATGTCATATTTTACTTTCATTATTTTGAATATATGCATTCCATCTGCCGATTGTACAGGGATGGGTCAGCTTGCATCCATGTGCTGGTGGCAGTGTGCTAATCTGGGTCTGGCCAGCTGCTTCTAGTGACGGCTAAATATCTTCAATGTAATATATATACTGAAAGTTCAGCTGAGTAGTCAGAAGCCATTATCAGCAGTTTAACTCCGCACAGGCTTCTGAAGTCAATTATGCTGCATATTATATGCGACTGAAAGCACCCATTTGACTTAAAGTATACTTGCAGTGTCTATAAAATAGATGTGCAAATACAGTAATGTCCTTTGGCCTAATATATAGGAATATGGGTCAATCACAATGAAGAAGCTTTCACACGCTGTTGGAGGCCTCCAGAGAGCAAAGTTGCATCACCTGAAGAGAAGAGTAACTTTTTTAAACAGGGTTTTTCTAATGCTGCATCAAAACTTCTTGGAGAAGAAATTAAGGAAAGTTGTTTTAAAGTTAGTGGAAGAGTACTCGACATTTCCAAAAGAAAAGCAATTTCACGCTTCATTCCAAGATCCAAACACTACCTTATTGGAATTAACACTAATACACACCGACTTGAAAAAACAGTGTTAGAAGCAGTTAATTATCAGTATGATAGCACATCTTGTTAACAAAACCTCCCATGATAATCTCCTCAATAGCATTACCAAATAACTTTTGAATCCTAAATTTTCCTCGAAAAACAACCATTTCAACTCTTTATTTTATAATGCATCTAAATACTTAGGAGTCATCTGTTTGGATGTTGTTGTGAATTCAGGAAGCCGTGCTGACAAAAAAAAAAAAAAAAAAAAAATATATATATATATATATATATATATATATATATATATATATATATATATATATATAGCCTACTTGTGCAGCATTAATGAATATATTTATTTACTTACATAAGGAAGAGGTGACCCAGCAGGTAGGAACATTTGAGTTTAAGTTGAACGTACTCGTAGAAGAAAGTTACCACACAGTGTTAAAAAAGGTCTACATTTTGTTGTTGTTTTGAATGTGATTAATGCCAGTGAGTTAATCGTTGTACTCTACTGTCCTCTAGTGTCGTCAGATGAAACTACAACACAGATAATGGACATGTGAATAACATCTGTATACTGATAAATAAAATAAAAAATCCTTCGTTTTTCGACCATCTCGATCTGATTTTAGACAGCATTGTTAAAGGGACAGTTCACAAGATATTTTGAAACATTTTGGTTTCTGGTCCTACTATTGTCCTTTAGTATTTTTGTCCTACACTAGAAGTCATACTGTTTGATTACCGACATTCTTCAAAATATCTTCTTTTGTGTTCAGCAGAACAAAGAAACTTCTACAGGTTTAAAACAACAGGAGGGTGAGTAAATGATGACAGACTTTTCATTTTGGGGTGAACTATCCCTTTAAACTAAAGTAAATTTAAAGTAACTAAAAAATATTTTGTTTACAATCATCCAAAGCTAATATAAACTTACTATTTTTGTCCACAAATTGATGTCAAAGGGAATTTACATATATTAAAATGCCCTAAGCAGCCCCACCCAACGAATTAATAAAAACATCCATACTTTGTCAGATCTCAGTAATGTTTCTAAAACCGCACAAATGGATTTTGTCATCACACTGAATTTGATGGATGATAGATGGATAAATATATGACGTTATATCATACAAGTGTACTCGTATATGCATTACCACCACTAGATGGCAGTCATCCGTCACGAATGGAATAGAATAGAATAGAATAGAATAGAATAGAATAGAATAGAATAGAATAGAATAGAATAGCTTTTGTCGCCACACAACCAGGAAATTTGAATTATTATTAAAATTTCACATGTAGGCTAAATTTTAAATTTAAGAGTGTGATGTCTAAACAGACACAGAACCTGCTAGGTGACAAATTGCCAAAACTCATATAGTTGCCTAACTTGATCTGCTTGTGTCCCTTCTCTAGTGCAAAACACAGTAATTAAACTAGAGTAATTAAGATGAGTCACTGACATGTTTTTCTCAGAGTAAGATATCTGGATGAATATGATGTTTTCCCTCTGCTCTATTGTAAAAGCGGATCTTATGAATTTTAATCAATTATTCAAAAGTGTGCCGTTCCCAGTTACATAAATATTTATTATGGACAACCAACATGTTGTACCACAGTGACACGTATAAAACGGTTTCGCACACAATCGTGTTGTAATAATAAATATCTGCTAATCAAAACAATGCTGATATTCAGAACAATAACAGGTCTGGTATTGCTTAATTATATTTGTGAAGGAGACTTTTAACTTGTATAATTTTACATTCAGTGGTTGGCTGCACACTTCACTGTCCCTGGATGCTCCATAAGGACTTTTTTTTTTTTATTATTCAAATTCAACCTAATATAAAATATTATAGAGATTGGCATTCAAAATAAATGAGATGTACAAAAAAACTTAAGTACAAAAAATGTGTTGACTCTATAAGATGAAAATTGCTTAACTTAATTTGTTGAGTTAAATCAATGCCAATGTTGTCAATGTCAACTTAATTTTTTACAGTGTAAGATTTTATTCATTAACATGACTTTTCAAGCTCTAGAAATCATTTGGTTTATTCTAGACAATGGAGTGGAGTGGTGAATTAAAATAATCTGGATTTTTGTTGCTTTTGTTGTTTTTGCCTCAAATTTTTTCTTCACTTTTATTGGAGAAAAAAATGTGATTCCGATCTGATATGTGATGGGAAAAGAGAGTATTGTTTGCAAAAGGCGGATTCAAACCTTGTCGATTTGCATCAAAATGATGCTCTGTGTCTTACCCCAAAACTATTGACACGCTAAATGGTTTAGTGATTTCCATATGTTTGTCTTTGCCCAACCAGATGTTTAGTAAACAACAAAGCATATTTGTAACGTTACTTAATATAAATGGCATGACTGAACTGATTTTACTGATTCAACTCCAGTAAAAATGTTTCCGACGCCTGTGGGGTAGGCTACCTTATTGATTTTATGAAACGGTTACCACACAATACAAATACTAAAGCCAAAAATATGTATCAACTTTCATGAAGTAAAATCACTAAAAGCCTTCCTTTTAGTGATTTAAAAAAAATATATAGTAAAAATAGTCCCTGATCGTGAACAGCAACAGAAGTTAGGCCTACATTAGCCTAACGTTACACCATTAGATGGCGGCAAACGCTGTCTTTGTAAGTGAGTCGAAGACTTATTTTTAAAGGACTGAAACTTGTTATAAACACGAAACAGGCTGCAACTGAAAAAATACTTTGACTAGCGCTGAAAGAAAAAATACCTTAACTGTTAAAAGCACAAGATATCGCACCGAACATTAAAAAATATTTTTTCACTATGAATATAGGACTGACCTGAAAGAAAATGCATATTAATTAACAGAGTGAGCGAGTATATTAATACACTCACTCTGGCTCAACATAATACAGTAAGCTTCAATAAACATTATCAATGAGAACATATGTTTATGTTGCTAAGAGTGGTTGCTAAGGGTGTAGTGATACACAGAGCCATTGGGTGAAGAGGTCATAGCCATGTTTAATCCATATTATTGACCAATCCGAATCAAAGACTGGAAATTATATATTTTTTTAAATTACACGTTTTATAATACATTCTGTATAGTGTAGATGGGCTCAATGCTAGATTTTACCCTTATTGATGAAGAAATGTATGGTTATTATATTACAAAATACTAGGATTTTTTTAAGTGAACAATTAAGCCTTGGGTCAAAGTGACCAACATTCAAGTGATTCTGCTCTTACTGTATCCTACTTGACCCGCAGAAACGATGCCTTACTTAAGTGTAGTTAATGGTGTATTGTATTGTAATCACGCCGTTGATTATAATGGCAGCTGCTTGACTTGTGTCGCGTCGCGCGCTCGTAGAAACGGTGTTGAGCTCGACATGTCTTTCCACATCAAAGGGAAATCACACAAGTTCCAACAGTTCAGCGGTGGGAGGCTGCCAGCGCTTGAAAGGATCCAATGCACCAAAGCAAACAAACACTCTTGCCCTCGGAAGTTGCATATTTCCATAAACTGCTCTATGGATAAAAAGCTTTCATTGAGTGCCGTCAGTGTTGTTTGCGATTAAGCTCGATATGTCTGAAAATCAGCTTCTTTGCGCTCTAGTTTTCTTAACTTCACTCTTCTGCTCGACATGCTCACAGGGGACACGCTTCTTTCATTCAGCTGCCCTAGATGCGGATGGGAGATATAACATTAAGTGGGGATTTGACGAGTCCACGATCACTTTTGAAGTAGAAGTGGAAACGAGGGGATATGTGGGATTCGGTTTGTCTCCGACCGGTGCGATGTCTTCGTCTGATATCGTGATAGGTGGTGTGCTCAACGGAAGTCCATATCTGCTGGTAAGTGTACACGCACCTTTGGGTGGGAATGCATCTCTGATTATTACACACAGCTCACTCAGCCTGCTGCATGTTGACCCTGGATTGATTCGTATTGTTATTATTTCAGTCATTTGTAATTGTATATTTTTTTATGGACCTGTGATCGGGAAAAACAAAATGATTTAACAACATATTTGCTTGCATGCATTTAACGTATACAACAATTAAATGTAAAAGTTTGACTATTTTTATTTTTACTTTCATTTGTTTTACTATCCCATAATGGCAAGTGCATTCAATGGGAAACAACACTGGTCAAACTTAAAGGCACAATATGTAAGATTGTTGGATGAAAATATCTAAAAACCAACTGTTATATGTGTTATTGACTTGTGTACTTACATTATCCCAGATGTTACCATTACCAAGAATGTTTAAATCCATAGAAATAAGCCACTTTAACCAGGACACGCAATCAATGACATCATACCTGGGTTACTCCCAATTTCTGGTTTTATTTTGTAGAAAACATGGAAACACCAAAGCCTCTTTAATATCTGATGTGTTTTATTAGACAGGAGAGCAACTGTTTGGATCATTGATGGACAGAAACTAATGATTGTTCTCCAGCTCAACACAGTTAGTCTTATTGTTTAAATCTGGTGTTCTTGATTTACCGCACAGAGTACCATGTTTTACCGCCTAATATCCATCTCTCACTGCAGTGTGAACAAGTGTCTCATAGTAGCGCCGAGTGAACGCACAGAGTAGCATTATAAGATCACTCTCAACACACTCAGATGTGTGTGATATGATAAAGCAGCGCTCGTCTGCGGTAGAATAAAAGATCCACGAAATCAAGGCATCATCAAGCTATGCTTTTGATTTGAATAAGCAGCAAAAAACAAAACAAAAAAACATATATTGTGGCTTTAAGGCGAGGTCCATAATTTTTTGCTTACTTTTTATGTTCCCATATGAGCATTTTAAACATAATATACACGAGATCAATATTAATTTGCCCTCATTTGGATCACAAAACAACTTTACATAAATACAGTACATCTTATTATTAATTATTAATATAATAATAATTATTAGTAATAATAAAGCATTCATAATGCATATTGTTTTTTTTTATTGTTGTAGCAGTTTAATTTATTATTTGTGTCCATTAAGCAGAAATAAAACAAACTAAAAATAAAAACTATATCTTTATTTGTATAGTTTCTGTTTGTTTTCCTTGATTTACGTCTCTGTACAATACAGGGGAATCTTTAAATAGAGTGTATGGCATTATTTTCAAGAGTGTGAGTAACATTAAAGACCACTGCACTGTGTGAATATTGAAATCTGCAGTGATATTTTTTGTGTCCTGGATCATCGACAGAAACCCACTGACCTGACTATAATCAGCTGCCCTGATGTGACCTGGATTTTAATCAGACAGTACTTGCACAGACACTATACCATTTTAAATGCACACAGGGCAATATTTGAATACATCTACACCAGCTGTCCATATTCTCTGCACTTTATAATCCCCATCCAGCTGTGTCTAACTGTATGGTGTATAGAATAGTCCTTAGATGTTTATTATTAGTGTTCAGTACAGGTCTATTCATCATCATTGTTTAATGAAGGCTCTTTTATACCTACACACTGGAGTTGTAGCTTGCAAGCATGAGTCATGACTGCTTTTGTTCCCAAACTTAGTCGTAGCTCGAGTGCAGAACATTTTGATCAAAGGTTATCAAATGTGAACACATGCAGACCAAAACCAATCAGATATACTCACATGATCCCAATACTTCATCAAAACAGATTCAGATTTTTAAGATGGACTAACTTGGTTCCTCCTCACCATGCTCAGGACTACTTTACAGACTCGAACAGAAAGGTCCACAAAGATCCACTGCAGAGCTACCAGCTTCTGTACGGCAGAGAGAACGGCACACATACTGTCCTGGCTTTCAGCAGAAACCTCCAGACCTGTGATGACAATGACAAAGTCATTACGGTAGGTTTGACTACATGCATCGTTACATCTGGCTCCATAAGTCTAAAAGAAACCGCTTTCAGTGGCAGTCTGGCATGGTCTCTTTATCCAGTTCTTGGAGCGTGCACCAAGCCAAAGTTGTACTCTTAGTTGTAATTATAATGTCAGCACATTGCATTTTGTTTAGAGGAAAAACAATAGTAGGGTACAACAGGACTAAAGGCGCACAATAAACATGTGCTTTTCATTACTCCCATTGTGTATAATTACAGAGAAGTATAAGCTACATTGCCAAAAGTATTGGGACACCCCTCCAAATCATTAAATTAAATTAAGTTGTTTTAATCACTTCATGGCCACAGGTGTATAAAATCAAGCACTAGGCATGTAGACACTTCTATAAACATTTGTGAAAGAATGGGTCGCTCAGTGAACTCAAGCGTGGTACTGTGATAGGTTGCCTAATAAAGGGTTAAAGATTTTATTTTGACAACATTGTAAGTAAATATCTAACACTATATAGGTATTATATGTATAGAACATAGGTCCATTCGTGAAATTTCCTCACTATTAAATATTCCATGGTCAACAGCTTCACGCTTCTCTTTCTGACAAAACCATGGACAAGTCTGGGTTTGGCGGTTGCCAGGAGACCAGTACTTGCTTTACTGCATTGTGCCAAGTGTAAAGTTTGGTGGAGGGGGGATACAACGTTTTTAAAAACATCAAATGATAGATCAAATTAGTGCAGAATAAACCTAGATTGCATCAAGGATCAGACAATTTTCCACATACATACATCTTGAAAATTGGCTGTTTTGAAAGGTGCTGGGGCAAGTTTTTGTGCCATCTGGTCGTTTAGAGGAAAATAAAATCAATTATGGTGTTTTATTGAGAAGATAAATTCAATTCCCTAAAATGCTGTCAAATGAATAGACTCTTGCACTTAAAGTAAATGTTCAATTACCCATAATTTGTCACTGACCAGGGCAGTACAGTGAGAGTGATCTGGGCGTTCCACGCGGAGGACGTGGGAGTGTCAGGACCAGTCTACCATGGGATGAACCGAGGCAGAAAGAGTCTGCGATTACTCAACCCTGGAAGCAGCTCCAGCATCCCAGCAGGAACGGCTTTCTTTGACCTTCAAAACGAGGAGGTGATGACAGTGCATGCAACAGACTGCTGAAGCGTTTGATGGGCTAAGAGTGACAGGACGGTTTAGCCTTAGGCAGTGTTATGCCTACTGTTTTGTCTATTTGAGCATGCTTAAAAATCAAGATCTTTAATGTCAAGGGTTTGTGGTTACATATGAATCCTTTTAAAATACAGACCCTTTTGCCTGTGTTTGGGTATTTTCAGTGAAAACAAGGCCTCTTTTATGCCTGTGGGACACTGCCAAACACAAGATTTTATAAGAGTGTACATATTTACAACCTCATAATAAATACTCAGCATTGAATAGGGAAAAAAACAGGAAATGGGATTTATACGCTGGAAGTCCAAACTCTCCAGTCACAATGGAATATTGCTGGTTGTTGCCATGTAACTGTTTTGTGACTTGTGCAGAGCTACAGTCTTGTAAACACTTTTAAATATTGCAGGTTCACGTGCCTCATAAGGATACAACATATTGGTGTCAGATCTATAGATTTCCAGAGTTGAAGAAGAAACACCATGTGATCAGAGTGAGTAATAAAACTATTAACTTGTAAAGCATGCCCACCTTAATGATATCATGTTTAAAACACATTAATCATGTTTGAAACCAGAGATGAGATAACTATTCCAGAGATTCATGCATAGGAAATTATAGGCTTACATATCGGATACAATTAATGTATCCTCCCTGTTGTCAAGTACCTTTTACTCTCCAAGTTAACATTTATGGGCTTTAATGAAGCTTGAGCATTTCCTTTAATCTGCAGTTTGAAACAAATTCCTGTCAAGGAAATGACCACAGGTACTTACTGTAGTTTGCCAGGCTACTAAGTAACCATAATTTGATTAGTTGGTAGTTAAACTTCATTCAAGCTTCTGTTTTCAAAAAGTATCTAGGCACACTACACATTTCAAACAATAGCTAACATTGTTTCTAAAGTCCCCCTGTGATGAAAATCAAGTTTTTAATGTTGTTTGTATGTCTGTTTAATATGCTTTCATACAATCCATGTGCAAATTCATAATTCAACACCATCGCTGAGAATTTTCTCCTTAAAACTTCAGTGAACCAAAGACAAAAACACGGTTTGAATCGCTGGTGTCTATGACGTCACAAACTACCTTGTATGCAATCACATCAACGTGTGGTTGGGCTTTAGCATATCATTAGCTATTCTCTGCATTGGACAAGTCTCAAGAGAAGCCAGGTTATCCGGTATATTTTTCTGTTGATAAGAAAAATCGGGTAGAATTAACTATATAGCTACTGAATTATGTATATTATATTATGCAATGATGAACTACATGCAAAGCATTTCTAAGGATGATAAGGCTAAGGTGGCGAACGGAAACATGGTTTGTGTAACATTAGCATTATTAGCTGTTTGATGACGTAGTCAAGCTAAAGGCTAATCATATTAATTACCGTTATGTGTCTGATGTTGTAAAGAGCGATACCTTTGTGCAGCGTTTACTACAGTAACTTGAGTAAAAGTTGAGCGAGTGGATCTCTGAGCTGGGGTGAGTGAGAGGAGGCGGGGCTCATTTGCATATTCATGGTTCGGCTTATACTAAATGATGCAAGATTGTAGAGTTACATTCAAGCTATTTGATGCATGAAGAATAAAAAATAAAAAAAACTTTTAATATGTATTTTTGGTGAGCAAGATGTGTTTTAAAGGACACAATGATTGACCACAGGGGGACTTCAACGGATTATATATATATTCAATCATTTAGTTTTACGTTGACAGTAGAAGCTTGAACAGGTACATTTAAACTAAATATAATAATGCTACATATATAAGAGAGGATCATTTAGAATCCACTAGACTGAATCGGATGTTACAGTTATGTACAGTGTACTGTATAACAGAGGATCAGACTCGACAATCGTTACTGATTTAATAGCTGTCAGTGTGAATGCTTAACGCAGCTTAGCTAAGCGTGTTTGATTATTCCTCCAAAGCTAAAGAAAATGCTACTAATATGAAAATAACTGAAATACAAAGTTCTGTCTTGAAATCTAGATGGCGCAGACTGATATCTTTAACTCAATCTGCTAGCAATCACATCGTTTTCTACAGGGCACAGCGGATTGGTTCCTGCTGCATCAGCAGCCAATGAGCTCACTGCTCAATTTTCAGATACTTTGTCAGTGTTTGCTGTAGCAGTTTGCAGCACTCTTTCAGAAACTGTCCACTTTCCCCAGCTCCACCTGTATAGATCTGCCCAAGCCTGCAGTCTCCCTCTCATTTACTGAAGCTTTCGCGCCTCGATCGCCCCCCGGTGACCGCTCCCAGTATAGCCGCCCCTCTGTGATTTCTAATGGACGCGAGGCAATCTAAATAATAAAATTACACTTCAAAAATGTTTTCCCCAAAGTTAGTTTATGTCACTGAAGGCAGTTATCATCACGATGATTTCATTTCAGGTGTTCGTTTTAAAAATAAGTTTAGTTTGAGTTAGTTATTTGATGCTATAAAAACGGGGGGTGTGACGTCATGATTGACAGCTGAGACTGACGGCTTCTCTGAGTGAAGTTGTCACTGAGGCGCTAACGGACATTTTTCGAAATTTTTGGGAGCAGATTAAAGCTTTAGCTTTAATTTCTACATTTCCATAACTGTTTATTTCACACCAACATAATTAATTGTTCTGCATCTGCGAGAGTGTGGGCGGGCTTTTGATATCGCGACTGTACTTCCTGCTCTACTTCCTGCGCTCTATTGCGCAACTCCGGTCCCGAAATCGCTACTGCGCAGACTCGGTCCCAAGATGTCCGCGCCGTGCAAGGCTGCCTGAAAGCTTCAAATATGGCAAGCGGAAACGGATGATGTCGAGTCGTCCATATTTTTTTACGGTCTATGAGATCTGCCACGGGTAATGCTCAGAGCAGTGTCTGTGTATTGGCAGTAGTAAGATCTATTCCACCAAGACCAAACAGAGTAGCATTGTCATATTTTTATTAAATACTCAGCAAGTTTTCATGACTACTGAATAGCTTGACCATTTGTAGTTAGTTAATTTCCAGGATACTATTTTTATTTCTTGAAAATATGTTTAAAACATATTATCCACATGCATGTATTTACCATTGGCTGTTCTTACATCAGTTTATTTAGCTCTGTTGTCACCTTCCATCTCTTTCTGCCTCTCTGTCTCCCTCGCTTCTATTTTGTGTCTCACCTGCTTATTATTGTCTTTTGCAGCTGCTATTTGTAGATCAGACATGTTACTGAAATGATACTCTCTGACCCAGATGAAAGAGTCTTCCCATAACTAAGGTTTTCAAGTTTGACTTAATTAAAGGCAGGATAGGTACTTTAATCATATGATAAAATACTACAATTAAGCTTCATCCTTTCAGGCTAATTTTTCAGATGCACTAACCTTTAATTTATTTTAATTTAACTGTTGTAGTCACCAGTTTGTGCCTATGTAAAATTGAGCTGAGGAAAGACAGGCGTGCATTCATCCCCATGAACTCATCTCTATGGCTACAGCTCAGCGTTTTTAGGGAAAACATAAGCGCTGCACATGCAGAAGTAAGCGGCACACAGTATGAATGTGAGCCATTTACTATAGTTTGCTGCAATGTTCAGTATGTAATGTGCTGGAAACAAAGACTGTACAGTGAATAGACTTGAGTAGTTCTTGTTTTACAGGATGATGAAACATACTGACAAATGCACACATACACTAGTCAGTGGCATGCAGACTTTAGACGTGGCCTAAATCAATCTATTCTAAATGACCAAAATACTACTAAAGTTTATAATTGGGTACATGTACTGTAAATTGACCATGTTTGAGTAAGCTATTACATTAAGTCTCCAGTTAACCTCAACTGAACACGAGTCAATAAAAAGCAAAAGTGAATAATTTTCGTGACCCCTCTTCACCCTCTTTTCCTGTCCTTTCTACATACACTACAGTAGTCTGGTATTTGTGAAGCTCCAGGCTGTGTTAGTCTGATGCCAGCAGCTGCCCCATAACCACAGCAGTGTCTGAATGTTTCCTGCTCCGTTTCATAGAGCAGATGTTGAACTGTCAAACAGGAGCATATTTTCCAGACACTATGCTCTCACTGTCTATATTCAGACAATATATTGTCACTGTCCTTATTCAGTCTATGTGATGCTATGTGATGACAGATGATGCTGTCTGGGTGTACTTTATACTGGGAGATCCCAAGTTAAGGTTGTTCATTTTCTTGTGTAGTCTAACAGATGTGCATGCACACTTTGTAGGCATCTATGTTTTCGGCGCTCTGTGACGAGCATTTTTATCAGAAATACCCTGGTGCAACATTTATTGCAGAGGTGGACAAAGTACACAACTTCATTACTTGAGTAAAAGTACTACTGGTGAAATATTACTCTGTTACAAGTGAAAGTTGTAGAAACAGATTTTTACTTAAGTAAAAGTACAGAAGTATTTGTTTTTAAAAGTACTTAAGTATCAAAAGTAAATTTCCTTTTTTATGTCAACCCATTATTTTATTATTGTTGTATAAATGCACATTATGCCATCATGGGTTAAGCCAGTCAGTGATGCTCCATCTGACATACTAGCATACGACTAACTTAAACTCAAAAGTTACAAAGTTACAATGCCCTTTACAAAGCTTCTGTCACTTTAAGGCCAAATGCACGGATCCAATACACTGATACACATCTGATCTTCTCCAACTGTTTACATTGACTTTAGACATAATCATTTTCAACAAAATGAGCATTTTGACATCCGTCTTCATTTTACTATAAACTATAAATCAGTGTTCAAAAATTGCTGGGAAATCATTGAACTTCACATGACCCTAGAACAGTGATTCCTGAAAGCCTTTCTGCAATAACCCAAACACCTTTTAAAGAAGAAAAAAAATCATCCACTGACTTTTCAAAGCTGCTACAGAAACAGCTTTTGACATTGAGGACCTTGGTAGAAATGTAGTGGAGTAAAAAGTACAATATTTGTCTTTCAAATGTAGTGAAGTAAAAGTCATAAGTTTCAAGAAAAACACAAATACTCAAAAAGTGTACTTAAGTACAGTACTTAAGTAAATTTACTTAGTTACTGTCCATCTCTGCATTTTTGAATGTTTGCAAACAATGTTAGTGTCTTCACATTAGCCCCTTTCACATATACAGGGCCCAATCACATGCCCGGCGCAATGTGACGCAGAGTTTTTTGCTAGTTTCTGCTTGACACAGTTATCATTTTCACGTCTAGCTCCGCATTGTTTAAATAGCAAATGCACTCACGCCTTCTGATCACCCATGGGTGTGCTGGTCTGAAAACCATGAGTGTTCAGGCACATTGTTGGCGTGTTGCTATTTTGAGGAAGTGAAAACGACTGTAACATTGACCAACAAAAACCTGCTCTAAAGTCAATAGCGCAGTATTTTTGTGTGTTATTTAAAGGACCCATTAGTAATGTGCGCCTATGTGCGGGTACACAATGTTCTGTACACACTATACTTATTACAAAAGTTGTAACATTACCAGTCAAGTACCGGTGATGTAAGAAGTCTGCTTTGGGCCAATCATAACTTATGAAGATAACATGCTTACTCCGCACTGTTTACAGTAATAGTTTTTGTATTTAAATATTTTACCATTGCAGCTTTTTCAACATGCCGCGCTCAAGACCCAGCCTTCTTTTTCATTCATCAGCGTTGAGGTTCTGGATACTATTACTCGCATCTCGTGTTTTTAAGAGCAAACACACGTTCTGTTTGATCATCCCTTCACGCCTGTCAGTCAGACGTCAAAAAGGTGTTGACAAATTGATAAACTGATAGTGAAACTAAAGCGCTTCTCCTCATGAAGACAACGGTGCGGCGTTTAAAGAGCATTTCTGATGACATCACAGAATTTACTGGTATTTTGGTGGTGGTGTGTAGATGATCTCTTACCGGTAAAAATGCCAGAACGGCGCTGCTTGTGTAAACATCATATTTGTGTATTTACTACCAGTAAAATAATTTTGGTAATTTTACGGTAATTTACAGGTATTGCTGTGTTAAAGCGGCTAATGACAAATCACACAAAATTGTGTTACCTAAACAAACAGTCCATCTTTCATAGCAACCTATTGATTTTTTAATACAGTCATGTGCATGAAATGATACTGTAATGACAACATCGCATTATAATGGATGGTGAGAGCTGAATCTGTGATGGATTTACAGTAGATGGATCAGACATCAGTTAGAAACAATAGAATACTAGTACAATACAAAAATGTTCATTAGATTTTGGGGTCTGAAAACAAAATGGCTTCCCATGGGTAAAACAAAAAGAGTAGGTGGAAGGGAAATAAAGGAATGTTTGAATATTTATTCAGCCACTGTTTGGCCCTGGGTCCCACTGCTTCAGGCAGAGGCCCCTGGAAGAGAGGACACAGTTCGCTCTGTTGGAAATGCTTTTATTTGGAATTCCAGTTCCGACAGAAGAAGCCCACTGTGAGGAGAAAAATAATTCTGAAGTCCCCCACTTCTTACTCCAAAGATATCTGAGCTAGTTTTAGCTCAAGAATCCACACACACACAGAGTTTTCTTGCAGAGGATCAAAACAGAGCGTCTTAAAAAGATAACCTACTTTTAAAAAATCGTTATGGCTGATCCCTTTATCAAAGCTCAGAAATGTGTAGTGGAAAGTCTTCTTGTTTTGGATTTATAAAAAATAAACTGTATAACATTTCAGGTTCATTTCATTGCATTTAAACTAGTGCTCTCAACGTTAACATGTTCAAATATTTTACGCTATTAATTCTGCATCCGTTTTTCTGTCATCCTTTGCGAAGAGGTGTAAAGAGTACCAGAAAACCACACTTGAGTAAAAGTACAGACTCCTTACAGCAAAAATGACAAGTTCCAATTTTAATACAGCTTGAGTAAAAGTCTTAACAGTAGTTAAGTATTTTACTAATACTAATACTAAAAATATAAGCTCAAAGATGCACTAGTCCTCAACACCTGAGAGACATACCAGTGAAAATAAGACACTATTGATCTTTAAGATTAGAAATCAGGTTTATTTTTTTAAATTCAAAATAAAACTGAACACCTCAATATTGCAATAAATCAAGTCATCACAAAAGCCTCTTAAACGTCTACAAACTCTCGAGTCTCAGTTAAGCTCAAGTGCCATAAGTAAATCAATATCTTACAACAAGGTCTCGTCAATATAGCGGATAAATAAAATAATGTTCATGAAAATGAAATGGTCAAAACCTTCTTGCCCTTGATGTCTTTCTGTGCATGTGTGTGTCATAGTCTGGACATTCACAGATAGCCCTTTCTCTTTTGTCTTGACATGCATGAATGGTTTAAAAGCATTTGCATGAATAAGAGAATGATCATATAATGTAACGCTAGCCAAAGGATGACAGAAAAATATGATGCTGCGTTAAATATTTTGGCCCCAAATACTATGTACATACATCAACAAATAATTACAATGTACTTACTGTGTTCAAATTGTATTGCAAAACACCTTTGCTGAGGTTGGATACAGGTAGAGTTAGGGACAGGTGTGGTATGTGTGGGTCAGTTTAAGGGTAGGGTTAGGTGTAAGGGAAGTGTCAAAAGTGTAATTACAAATGTAACTACAGAAATTTATTACAGATGTAATTACATGCAGATATTTTTAAAAATCTAAGTACAATGTACAATGTTTTTTAAGTTAAAAATGAATCACGTGTTAGCACGTTAACATTGGTAGCACTATTTTAAATACATTTTATAGTCTATTATTCCTTTATAAGAAGGTTTTTCTGTTCTGCTAAGTGAAATGGCTATTTAAATTTAATACCATTTTAATTCCTTAAATTCAAACATTTCTGCACCCATATAGCTACCTCAGTTCAAACTCAGAAATAGAAAATCAATTCAATTCTGAGTGGCGCACAACCCTGCGTTCATATTCCACTATCTAGACTGTAAAAAAAGTATATGTTCAACATGTGTTTTTTACATTGTTTTAACTCAACAAAAAAGTTAAGAAATGTTAAAGTTGTTTTTATAAGTTATACAAGATGCCACTCATTTTTTAAAGTCAGTTTAACATAATCTAAGTTGAAATAACCAAAACATCCAAGTTGATTGTACTTAAAAATTTCAGGCTGTCACTTTTTTTTTTACAGTGTATGTTTGTTGTTTTCAGATAGAGCCACTGATTCAGAAAGGTCATGAGAATCTGGTTCATCACATTCTGCTCTACCAGTGCGACAGCAATCTGAACAAGAGCGAGATCAACAGAGGACATGAATGCTACCATCCAAATATGCCAGACTCCTTCTTCACCTGCGAGACCATTCTCTTCGCTTGGGCTATTGGGGGAGAGGTGGTCATGTCAGATGTTCATATTCGTTCGAAATAATGAGAGTTTCAGATATTGAATGAGTTTGTTTCATATATTGCAGGGCTTCACCTATCCTCCACATGTTGGAATGTCTGTAGGAACCTCAATAGATCCAGTCTACGTACAGATGGAGATTCACTTTGATAACCCATCTTTACAAAGAGGTACCGTATGTTATATCTGTTTTTTTGGCCAAACCTGCCTCGCTTAGAGACCTCATTAAAGAACATTACAGTTATTTCATGTGACATTTTTTGTCGGGTATATTTATGTATCTGTGCATGAAATAATCAATATAGTCTCAATGGTATACTACAATGATTGTCAGTCAATCAATAATGAGCTTTTCTGTCTCATGTGTTGTCTCATGTGTGTTGTATGCTTAGGGGTGGGGTTTCCTTAATGCATACTTTTTTTTTTTTTTTTTTGAATTATCATGCACTGTTGTATGATTCACATCGCACAAATTCACACGAGATCAGGTCGGTTAAGCCGCAAACTTCCGAGCTGCTCAGAGTTTTGCTCTCACCACAGGGATAGTGGACAGTTCAGGCCTGCGTTTGTACTACAGCCCCAGCCTGAGGCGCTATGATGCCGGGGTCATCGAGACAGGAGTGTGGGTCAGTCTCTACCACATGCTGCCCCCAGGCATGCAGGATTATATTACAGAAGGACACTGCACACAGGAGTGTCTCCAGGAGGTGGGACCGCAAAAACACAGCAATTAATGTGTTTACACTCCATTTACACTATATAAGATAATATTTGATAGCTACACTACCGTTCAAAAATTAGGAATCGATGTGTTTCTGAAAATAAGCAATACTCTTATTCACTAGGATGCATTAAATTACGTACATTAAAGACTTTACATTATTATAACTATGTATATGAATAAATGCTGTTGTAAAAGTATTTTATGCTCACCAAGGCTGCATTTATTTGGTCAAAAAATGAGTAAAAGATATTTTTTAATACATTTAAAATTTTCATTTATTTCTGTAATGCAAAGCTGCATATTCAGCATCAGTACGCCAGCCTTCAGTGTCACGCGATCACACGAAAAACCTTTGTCGTCACTTTTGATTATTGTAATGCTTCCTTGCTGAATAAAAGTATTCATTTATTTAAAAAGAAAAATGGGTAACACTTTATTTTTAAAAATGGGTAACGCCACCAAATAAAAAAATAAAAAGAGTAATTGGGACTTTTTAATCTCACAATTTTTACTTTATAACTCGCAGTTGTGGGGAGAAAAAAAGTCAGAATTGTGAGATAAATTACTCTTTTTATTTTTTATTTAGTGGCAGAAACGGCGTCCATACAGTAGAGCATTAGTTGACTGTTAGTATCTGCTAACTCTTTGTGATAAACAATGATCTACTGACTTTAAGAAACTTTGCAACTACATGTTATTCTACCCTATGAGTCTACAAATATAGAATTCCAAAGCGGACTAAAATATAAATAAATACATATAAATACAAAGAAATGTAAAAATACTAAATTAAATGAGTATGTATATTTTTATTTCCTTATTTATGTATAATTGTATTTTTTTCCACATTTACTTATTTCTACATTTATTCATTCATTTATTAATCATTTTCAAATTTATTTATACATGTATGTGTTTCTACATTTCGTTGTCTGTGTGTGTGTGGGGGGGGGGGGGGCATAATGTACCTCAAACATAGCTATGGAGCTCAGAGTGTCAGTGCTAAAGCTTTGAGGCCACAGGAAAGCCTTTGCAAAAAGTCACACAGGATATGAATGACTTGGAGGCAGTTTATCCGAAATCTTATATCACGGTATAAATCTTTTAATATCACCCTAACTGTATGTATGTAGGGTTACCACACATGGCCGTAAAACAACGTCTGGTCAGGATGTCTATAATGTCTTGGCACACATGAACAGAAACTGCATCTTCAACAGATCTGATAACAGATACTTTGACATGGAAGCACGTAAAATTATCCACTAATCACATTTAATAGTTTTAACACAGTGGGAAACGCATTATTAACGACTCGTTAGGCGGTTCAGAGTCGATTCTTTCGTTTGGGAGACAAGCTTTATTTATTGTGCTCTTTCAACTTTACAGAATGTTTACATTCACAAACAGCGATATTACTGCATGAGGGGATATTTGAAATCCATAATGGGGCCCTTAAATATTAGTGCAAGTTTCTCAAAACCCAGACAAATAAAAGGAGTATAACATGTTTCTCTCTTCCCGTAAGTCATTAGACAGTGAGATGCCCAGTGGAGTTCATGTGTTTGCAGTTCTCCTCCACGCTCACCTGGCGGGACGGGCTATCAGAACCAGACACTTCCGCCAGCAGGTCGAGCTCCAGCCACTGGCCTCAGATGATCAGTTTGATTTCAACTTCCAGGAGTTCCAGCCGCTCAGCCAGGAGAGGATCATCCTGCCTGTCAGTCAGAATCCATTTCAGTGTCATAATCTTCATTGCTCCATCTGAGGATGAAATTGACGTGTGGCATTGATCACCAGATACAGCAAACCTCACAGTTTGCTTTACTCATTTTTGTTAAACCAAGAAATAGGTTCATAATATAGAGAGAACAGACTGTGCTTTTATACAACCTCGTTTGTGTCAAATTAAATGGCATTTACTCTGACTAAAATCACTGTTCTCTGGGGATTGGGAGTATTTTAATAGTAAAGTATAGCGCAAATATCATTATCTTCTCCATTGTCTCAGCCACATCCGAGCACTTTGTATTACCTAAGAGTGGTGTAATAAATTCAACATGTAAAGCGCGCGCATTGTGCGTCTGTGTCTATTTAAAAGGGCCTTCAGGCGAGAGGTGACTCATGTGTGAGTTGTGACTTGTCATTCTGCTTTATTCTGTGATAACAATCAGCAAGGTTTTAACGGTTTATGCTCAAATGAGTTTTAATGACCTATTCTGTTGGGCTAGCACCCAACAGTGAGCATAATAGATAAGCAAATGTTTTTTTTATTATTCTTGCGTTAACAGACCTGTTTTTTTCTGTCACCAGGGGGATTCTCTAATTACTGAATGTAGATACAACACTAAAGGCAGAATGAACATGACCTGGGTAAGATTAAAGCTCGTGAAGTCTTGTTTCCTTTTCTTTAACAACAATTGTACAGATGTGTGACATATACGGAATTATTAATGATATTAATCCTGGATAATAGCAGACCTTAGTCAACTGTAATAGAGCTGTTCAGTCAAGATGTCTGATTTGTAGGCCACCCCGAGCAGTAATTTCCCATTGCTTCCTTTGGGAATTTCTAATTGGATTTTAAAATAGCATTTCTTGATTTATGACTACAAAATGTCTTTGGTGAATATTACTTGAAACTTCATCATTTTGCTCTCCAACTTAAAGGGATAGTTCACCACGAGATGTAAATTCTACAATTTTCTTTCTTTCTTGTGTGGAACATAAAATATACATTGATTGAATGATCTTATTTTGTGTTTCATAGAAGAAAGACAGTTGTATAGGTCTTGGACCAACAAGAGGGTGCAAATGATGACATTTTTCTTTTTTAGGTGAACTATCCCTTTAAAGGGTTACTTCAGCGATTAGCGATATGGCTTTGTATCAGTAGAAACCCTGGAGTATAATCAAATGATTGTGCTTTCCTCCCCTCATATCGCCCTGAGACGAGAGATTTATGCATTTTATTTCTGGAAAAATTCCTCCCGTGACACAAATTAACGATATTTGCGTCATCTTTGGCCAAAGGCTAAAGACTACAGCCAGCAGAGGGAGCCATTTCCGCATGTTTGTTTTACACCTGCACATGCTGCCCAGCTGCAGGCATTCACTTAAACGGATGCTAAGCAATGTTAGTGTTTTAACTTCTCAAATTAATTCCTATGAAAGTTAAGCTTCCAAAGGAATGAACTGAAAACGCGCCAGACTGAACACGCGTTGTGAATGTATGCCGCGAATGTGGTTGCGATTACATCAGCTCTCATCTCATCATTTATGACGTTAAATGTAATTTTACTCCTAATCTGAGTTAGTGCTGTGAGACTCGCACGGTGACTCGATCGTTATATTTATTTATTTATTTTTATTTTTATTTTTTATTCTGCAAGGATATCACATGGATACAGTACAAGGGGTGGAACGAAGCCCAATTGGGTTTATGCCATAGACTGTAAAAAAATATGGACGTAGTGTCCGTGATGTCACCCATAGGTTTCTGATAAGCCGTTCTGAAGCTTAAAGTATGGGCGAGCTGGGCGTTGCCATCTTGTGAGCGAGTCAACGCGTGTAACTCCCGGATAACAGAAAATGGGCAAAAAGGCGGGATGTGCGCGGAGCTGAGGTGACGCAATAACTATAGACGGCGGATAAATGGCTATCCACCTGTGACCACGCCCTTAATTATGCAGAACCTTAAGGCTTTATATAACAAAAACGAATGAGTTATAAAAAAATTCACCCCCCTCAGAGTTGTCATGAAGATCAAAATTAGCATTATAAGCCAAAACCACAAATTGTACCAGGCTGTAAACATGTTTTTTTCTGCTTTAAAGTTGAGAATTTTAATATGGGGCTCAATGAGATTCTGCTCCCTTCTGGAGCCTGTCCCTAGTGGCCAGTTAAGGAATTACAGTTTACATTACTTCCGTATTGGCTTCAAGAGAGATCGCGGGAGGTTGCCGCTTGGTTTATACAGAGTTCCACTCCACTTACATGAAAAAACAAAAAAGACAGAAAAGACACGCAGACAAATAAATTGAATAAAAAATAAAAAAGGGTGAAAAACACATTTTCAGAAGCCTGATTATCCTTTTAACTTAAGGTTACAGATGTTGAAGGGTAATGGTAAAGGAGGATCAAAGGAGAAGAGCAGCATATGAAATATACTGCAGGAAACTAAGACAAAAGACTGTCATAGTAAAGTTAAATGATCTTTCAACTGTTTTTTTAAAGACGAATAAAGATGACATAGATCTTAGGGACAAACTTAATTTACTCCATAATTGAGGACCCCTAAAACTGAGGTCAGTTTTATGACCTGAAGTTCTAGAGAACGGTAAATCAAGATTTATTTCTCTATGCCTTGTTTGATGGATATGAGTATCTGAAATGAAAGTAAAACAGTGTTGTAATGTTGGTGGAAGGTCTTCTCTCTTATAAATGAATTTATGAATAAATATGCATGATAAATAAACATTGACTTTCTCAATTGGAAGAATCATATTGAACAGACATGTTCAGTATTTAATTGTAGTGTCTGTTCTCTAACTCAGACACAGTAATCCAGTAGCTGTGGCTTTGGGAATGGCTTCACAGGGCAGCGAAGCATTCTGGGAATTGTAGTCTTTCATCCCCATGAGACAAAAATACATTTTCTGTCTTTTCTCAGTCTAGAAGGCACCAAATTCAGAAATAATTTCACATTTCTACGACATTAATGACCCAGTTCAAATACAGATTCATCTTTCCAGCGCTGAAGTACCCCTTTAAGTTTACAAAATTTTACACATTATAACATGGTAGTCCTAATGTATCAACTTCTTAACAACTTTAGGGCGTCATGAACTGCTTTTTGTTTTATAATGTTTTCTGTGGTACACTTATAATGTACACTAATTTGCACTGCTCTTGGTTGACTGCATTGATCATTATTGAAACTGTGTGCTTTAATTTGCGTGTCGTCCGTAGATCACGCGCAGAACTTTCCACTCCCATCTGCACTTTCCTGGAATTGCGCTCTCACGCTGCTTGCCCCGTTTAGAAAATCAGGCCCTAAAACTATAGACTTGAGGACTACAAACTGAACAGCTCTATTAGAAACACGTCTTTGAATCTCAACTGCAGGGTTTTTTTCCAGCCGGTCTTTTAAAGACTACATGCTCTTGGCTAAACAATGTGTCTGCAAACAGCTGCAAGTCTGTGGAGATGCATCCAGCTGCTGACGTTTGCCCAAACACATGAAGCCAGTGAGCTGATAGGCTAAGCCGAGCTGCTTTTTCTCTGTAGACAGTCCACAATCCATAAACATCAGGGCCAAATCACTGGTGTTTTGGATTCATATTAGAAAGATCAAGATATATTTGCTGCTCTGTGCATGTCAGTTCAGCTTTGCTCAGTACTGGGCATAATTTGTCGCAGGCCTCTGGCTGTAACAGTGATTCAGATGCATTATGTCAGTTTAGTATTTCAAGGTTTTGACCCTAGTAATGTGGAATCTTTTTTTTCTACAGGGCGGTCTTAGTACACGGGATGAGATGTGTTTGTCATATCTGCTGTACTACCCCAGGGTAAACCTAGCCAGGTGTGAGAGTTTACCAGAAATCACAGGCCAGCTCAAATTCATTGGGGTCAAAGAGATTCACGAACCTGTTACGTAAGTCTGAAAAAAACCTTTAGAAAAAAAGGGCTTCTTTGGTAGTTGCATAACAATGAATAAGTACATTTATCATAAATGGCACTGTGGTATTGCATCAGAACAACAAAAACATCCCAATTACCTGAAAGATATGACTGTATTAGACATCCTGGAATATCAGACATGTCTGTGACAGGCTGAGACTAGACTCTAGATTTTTGTTTAGCCAATCAGAAGACTTTAAGGTGCTTTCTGCAGTGTGCCTTGTTGGCAAGTGCTATTCGCACCAGCTTCGCCTAACAATGCCTTGTTGGGTCAAACAAGATTTCTATAAATGTGCGTATTTCAACGTCTTCAGTGACTCGATTAGTAAAGCTTAAGGATATTGGTTTTGACGCGATCAACCCGGGTTCGAATCCGCCTTTCGAAGCTGGCTTTTCTTCCTTTTCCTCATCACATATCACATCGGAATGGCAATTACTTTAAACTAATTAAGAAAATGTTTTAAAAGTGGAAATGAAGTGCCTAATGAAATGTTTAATAATAATAAAAGCATTTCTTGGGTAGGGTTAGGGATAGTTGTAGGGAGGGCTTTTATGGTTCCTTTAAGGCAGCATCCATTTAATAATTGTAATACATATTATCATTTACACTCTGTTACTACTGCATCCTGTTAATGTAGAACAATACTGAGGTGCAAATAGTATGTATTTATCAAAAAAAGTATAAATTGCATGCAATTACTATTTACACATATTGCACAAATCTAATACGCATACTAGAACTAGGCCTATTACTTTTATATGATATAAATAGAATATATCATTATTTTCACTTAGTATGCTATTTCACGCAGTAAACAGCATCTACAGAAAATGTTATTTTCACTTCATTTTGCTACAGTATATCTAGCTAGCCTTATTTAGCAGTTGTTAATTATTACTTCTAGATTCAATAACTCTATTGCCATTTGCTAGCCTGACAAGCCAGACCCACATCAAGATGTTTGGTTTGGAAACTCACCATTGACGGCTCAATCTGAGGGGCGGATAAACGGTTGTCTTTCAAACTCCCTCTGCACGCGATAGGATAGCGCTACACCAACCAGAGCAACGAAGGTGAAACAGAGCTTGATGATAGATTAAACATTCGCCGTATCCGATCGGCTAAACTCCGAACACATCTTCCCTTCTTAAGAATGACTTCAGTGCCGTTCTTTGTTCTTTTCTCAGAGAAAAGCTTAACTCCAAGTCTTCCAGAGTCGCGGTCAAAGCTGATTCGAAAGACCGCCGCCGTTCGCCAGTTTCTGTGTTTACTAGAAGCACGCAAACGCAACTCGGCCGTCGTCATTATGGCCCCGCCCACCGACTCTATACACGATGTGATTGGCCTGGCAAGAGTTAGGCGAATACAGCTCAGAAGGGTATTGAGAGTTGCTAGACGACACTCGCGGGCAGATTAGATTTGCTGCCGCTAGGGTGCGTCTAGATTTCTAGGCTAGCCATTTGCTACTTGCTTGGTGTTGTTTTTGTCAACTTTGAGAAAACTCAGATACTTTAGCCACCAAATTAGACTTTCCAATGCTCTGCCTTCAAAGATACATTGTACTTTGAGCATGTAAGCAGACATTCTCCAAGTACAATGTATCTTTGAAGGCAGAGCATTGGAAAGTCTAATTCGGTGGCTAAAGAACGCTTCAGTTTTGACATGAATACTTAACTTATGCATAGTACCGAACACATAGCCTATCAAAGTATGCATGTTTTTTTCTGAAAAAGAAACGGGTGAGACGGAACAACAAAAGATGTTGTTACCAAGTTAACAAGCACTTGTGTGAAAAGAGTGAAGAGATACACACAGCTATCAGACCGTCTAACTTCTCCAGAGAAAAAGCAGAAAATGGACTAAGATGAAACTTTTTAGAGCACAAGTGTGAAATAAACCTGTGTTCATGCTCACTATCCTCTTAGAGTATAATCTGAAAGGCCAAGCATTCTCGTCAAAACCGATGCATACTTTTAGACTTTACGTATATAAAATGAGTGTATGTGTAAAAAAAACAGAGTATCTGTTTAAGTAAAGCCCTCTCGGTAGAAATCGTGCTCAGTGTGCGGTGGAAAAGGCATTCACAGGGGCACTGTGGTGTGATCGAAAAGGGCACTTACCCTTTCACTCTCAAAGGGGCTCAAGCACCCCCACCCACCATCCCAATCATGTGATTATTAGTGATTTTGTGACCTATGGGATGCCCGTAAAAATGTCAGCCTCTATCGCTCATCCAAAAACAAACTCCAGCATATTCAGTTCAGACACGACTGGAGCTTCAGACGGACCTGGTTCTGTGGTCAGATCAAACTAAAAAAAGAGCTTTTGGCACAAACACACCAGATGGCTTTGGTGCAAACCAAGCCTGCAGTCTCCCTCTCATTTACTGAAGCTTTCGCGCCTCGATCGCCCCCCGGTGACCGGTCCCAGTATAGCCGCCCCTCTGTGTTTTCTAATGGACGCGAGGCAAACTAAATAATAAAATTACACTTCAAAAAATTTTCCCCAAAGTTAGTTTGTCACTGAAGGCAGTTATCACGATGATTTCATTTCAGGTGTTCGTTTTAAAAATAAGTTTAGTTTGAGTTAGTTATTTGATGCTATAAAAACGGGGGGTGTGACGTCATGATTGACAGCTAAGACTGACGGCTTCTCTGAGTGAAGTTGTCACTGAGGCACTAACGGACTTTTTTCGAAATTTTTGGGAGCAGATTAGAGCTTTAGCTTTAATTTCTACATTTCCATAACTGTTTATTTCACACCAACATAATTAATTGTTCTGCATCTGCGAGAGTGTGGGCGGGCTTTTGATATCGCGACTGTACTTCCTGCTCTACTTCCTGCGCTCTACTGCGCAACTCCGGTCCCGAAATCGCTACTGCGCAGACTCGGTCCCAAGATGTCCGCGCCGTGCAAGGCTGCCTGAAAGCTTCAAATCTGCCAAGCGGAAACGGATGATGTCGAGTCGTCCATATTTTTTTACGGTCTATGGTGCAAACAGGGATCAGAAGTCCAAGCACAAAAGCACAAAATGAAGCTTCTGCCATGGCCGTCCCAGTTCCTGAGCTGAACCCAATAGAAAATGAGTGATGAGCTGAAGAGAAGAGCTGGAATCTGAAGGATCTGGAGAGATTCTGGATGAAGGAATGGGCTCTGATCTCCAAACTCATCAGGCTTTACAGAAGAAGACTCAGAGCTGTGATCTTGGGGAACGGACGGCGCAATAATTGTGGTCAACGTGAACTAGAGAAAAACATTTATTTCATAATGAGATTTTCCCCCCACTTTCAATTATTTTACCTTAATGAAAGTTAATGATTAGGATTTTGTGAATTAAAAAAAAAAGATCAAAATAAATAACAATGCAGATTTATTTTCACAGCTGCCTTTGCTCATATTTACCAAGATTGCCAATATTAGCGGAGGGCACTGTGGCGTCCCTATCGTAAAGCCGTAATAGCTTAACAGCGGTTGATTAATGTCCTGCCGGGTAGTTAGATGATCAAATGAGGATAAATGTTTTCACTTATCATCCAAATGTTCTTGCTTTCATGTCAGCACAAGAGCTTTACCAAAAGACATGCCATCTTGCTTCCATCAGAAAGTACAAATTGTTTGTCCGACCCACTGGAACATCTGGAATGGTCATTGCAAAATGTGTTTGTCTCATGCTAAGAGAGCTAAAAAGGAAAGACACTTGGAAAGAGGTTTGCCCCTTCTTGTGATTTTTGTCACTGAGATACAAATAAATAATCCATCAATCTCTTTTACATGTTTCTGAAAATTCCAGTTTTGTTAAACTCTATTTTTGATTGGAAACATCATCTGTGGGCATCGTAACATCACTGTTGTGTAACCCATCAGTTTAATAAGATAAGTGGTTCTTAGCTAAACGTAGGCGGACTAGCTCTTCAAGATGTTATCGTAACCATGGTACAAATAAAGACATAATATATGAGTTTTAAGGGAGGTCCACATCTCAGAGCAGCTGCGTGTTTTCGACTCCCAGGTTCTGTGGGCGTCCGCTGAGCTGCTGATATTTTGTGTAAATTCCTTTCACTAGTTTGTGTAGAGAGAGAGAGGAGAGAGGAGAGAGAGAGAGAGAGAGAGAGAGAGGAGAGAGGAGAGAGAGAGAGAGAGAGAGAGAGAGAGAGGAGAGAGAGAGGAGGAGAGAGAGAGAGAGAGAGAGAGAGAGAGAGAGAGAGAGAGAGAGAGAGAGAGAGAGAGAGAGAGAGAGAGAGAGAGAGAGAGAGAGAGAGAGAGAGAGAGAGATTTGTGGTTTGTTATGTCCGCACATGTTTGTTTGTGATTTTGCATGTGAGCAGGCGAATGTGTGTTTTGGATGGACGTGGGTATGTGTGTGTGTACGTCTGAAATGAGGAACATCTGAAGGGCCCTGCTGGTGGAGTGTGTTTATTCGACCCCCTGAGGCGCCGAGCAGTATTGTGCTCAGATGCTGGAATTGGGGGGGATTGTAAGGGAAAAGACCTGGCAACTCTAAACAGATTTAGTTTCAAAGCTCTGCCCCAAGCGCCCTCTGTCTTTCGATCACCACACACAAACACACACCTATAAAGCTCACTGAGGGGATATGGACCCTCGGGAGTATCTTTGATCAGTGAGTACATTTATAATAATAATAATAGATTTTATTTATAATGCACTTTTCATTCCGAAGAATCTCAAAGTGCAACAAGGGGGGGGGGGGGGGGGGGTAACAACAAAAAATGAATAACAAGTAAAAATATAGAATACTACAAACAATCAACCAACACAGAAAACAGAACAGAAACAGAGCTGATGGTGAACAGAAACAGAGCTGATGGTGGACAGAAAACAGCTGATGGTGGAAGTCTCTGTTAGCTCCGCAGCACACTGTTAGCTCCGCAGCACACTGTGGTCCACTCCATGTTCCAGATTTCTCCCAGCGGCAGTGTCCCGATGACATCGCCGAGGCACGACAGCTGAAGACCAGATGATGGGTCTTCTTCATGATGATTCAAACGATGGGGATCGCTGCAGCACCATGCAGGAGGCAGAACATTCCTCCGGGCACTTCTGTGGACACACCGGGGCCGGCGCAGATGTCGCTCCACGGTCGCAATGCAGGACGGAACAGCGGCGCAGCCGAGAAGCAGAACATCACAACATCATGCCGGACGCCGACGACGAGAGCCCGGATGACGCTAGCCCGGTGCAAACTTCAGCCACCATGCAGCTTAAGCCCAAGGGAGACCACCAGTGATCACCCGCGGCGAGAAACATCAAATGTCCTCCAAACCAGAAACCAACCGCAGCAATTCAAACATAAACATTAGAGAAGCGGTTGAAAACGGCGAAACGACGAACAACGATCTCTCAGTGGCTGCCAGCAATCAGCAACAGTCCCAATTGTAGCTCTGACTGTTAGACTAGTCACAAACATAAGGAAATAAAATAAAATGTAAATCTAATAGTACATTAACATGATTTGTTGTGGGTGGAGAAGCGGCGAACAGACAACGCCAGCGTCCTCTCCCCCACGTTGCCTAGCAATCTTTTATTGACACTCAAACCATTATATATGATGGGGAATATGATAAACTGTTCCATAGTTGTGAATGTTTAAAATGTTCAATGTTTAAAAATCTGTATTCAGTTAATTTCACTAATAAAGGCCTTATTCCAGGACCACAGAAGAGGACAACCCAGGCTCATTGGAAATACGTGACTCTGCCTACATTTTTGCAACACATATACATATATATATTTACCTGCACTTTTTGGGTGAAATCTCCACCGGAGGCGCTAAGTGGTAATATTTTTTCTCCATTCCCAGACTGATCTCATGAAATGGTGTATGTGACACGCCAATTCGTATGCCATTTTGGCGTGCTATCAAGACTCATAATCGCTTTTTAGCGTGTTTATCAACGCCGTTACATTATATCCCCCTACACTGCCCCTACACCTAAATCTACCCATCACACACACACACACAGCCCCTAAACCTACCCATCCCAAGAAACATTCTGCATTTTTACATTTTCAAAAAAACAATTTAGTATATTTATAAATCCATTTACCTTGTGGACACACACACATATTCAGACACATTTTGAACGCGTAACTCAAACCCTTCCCTAAACCTACCCATTTGTGTATTATAAAAACACGATATAACAGGCAGATACGACTGCGGGCACAGTTTAGTCAGAAAGTACAAATACTCCAAGTGCTCCGAGGCCAAACGATTGATTTGTGTGAAGAAAATCCCCAAAAGCGATCAGTAACGTTGAGTCCATCCGCCAAAGATTAATCATTTCAAATATTGCCGCCAAAAGAAACGTCAGGTCAGCTTTGACAGCATTGGCTCTCGTGTGTCTCGTGACCAATTGCGTCATTACGTCAGCTTTGATTGTAAAATGCCATTGGCTCTCGTGTGTCTCGTGACCGATCGCGTCATTCTAATCTTGCCCTGTGTATCATTTGAATTAGAAATATGAATGAACGAGTGAGTATGTGTTCTGTTCGCAAAGAAGCGCGATCATCATTTCAACGACTAAAACATTAAGATCAACTCTGTTCTTCACATGAAGATATCGTTTGACTTCAGAAGACTTGGAATGCAACATGAATTAATACTTTTATACAGTTTTTTGGTCCGTTTTTGCAATAAATACAACTGGCTGTACATTTATTTGCCTGTTACGTGTTTTATATTGTTGTCAGTTGGTAGGTTTAGGGTAGGAGTGGAGTTAGTTGCTCTAAAATAAAAAAATAGGCTATAAATATGAATTCTGTGAGATCAGGTTGGCGGAATCACATGGCGTTGACATACACGCGGAGACAGGGGCGTAACTATAGACAGTGCAGGCAGTGCAGTCGCACACGGGCCCATGCCCACATTGCAAACGTGCCCATGGCGACAAAGTGACTCCGCAGAATATTGTGACACTCACATTTCAAATGAAAAGCACTGGTTTCAAATTTTACACGGCTGTCGCGCTCTACCGTCACGCTTAGGATAGGCTACTGACCACCTTTTTCAGCATGTGAGCGGAGCACAGTTGCGTGACGCTCCGCTAGATATTCCGCTCTATGCCAGTGAGCTCCACAATTCACTATAAAATGTGAATTATTTGATTTAAATCTAGCGATTTCAAGCTTTCATTAGACGTATGTTTCATGTTTATGTCATGTATTCACCGAGTTTCAGATTCTCGCAGATAGAAAGCGCACCTTTTTTATTTATTTTACTAAAGCACAAAGTTTTGTTGTCATGTGAGTGTACACAAATAAAAGTAGACAATTAATCGTTTATAATTATGTCTCTCATTTATCTGTATGGCCAAAAATTACGGAGTATTGCGAGTTATAGGCTATCCCCCGTCATGACTCGTGATGGGGCTCCTCAGTGGTACACTAACACCAGCGATTATAAAAGAAAAATGTCTTTATAAACTTTGTTCAATGCATGCGAGTGCTGCCTTAGGTTCGAATATGGACAGTGATTTTCACCATCATCACCCGCGTGTAGTGCCAGAAGACGCGAATGGGAACATCTGTCTCTGTGCACTCATCCGAAAGCGCGCAGTCTCACATCGCGCGCAAATATTGATTTCTCTCTCAAGTCTTGCATTTGAACGGACAAACTCACAAAAAAAGTAGCCTATGTCAACATGTCCATCTTGATGATTCTCTAGTAATATTGTTATCTACTTTTTTGGCCTTCAGAACATCTTAAAATGCACATATGTAGATCCTAGAAATCTAAATTTTCTCTGGGGAGCATGCCCCCGAACCCCCCTAAATAACCTAAATAACTCACATTTGGAATCTTAGTGATTATAAAATAGTGTCTTTTTTACGATTAAGGGATGTAGGCCCTACGGTGACACAGAATAAGCCATTAATATTTGATTTGTAAATAATAATAAACAACCGATATCCTGATATAGAAATGAAACCTAAACCTAAAGTGTTACATGCTAGGTTAGGGGGGGCCTAACTGCATAGCATGCACTGGGGCCCATCATTAGTAAGTTACGCCACTGCGCGGAGATGATGGTTCGTTTGGGCTTACACATACACGCGGAATCACACGGCGTAGAAATACAAGCGGATAGCTCAAAATGCGTATAGATAACACGCCACTTGGCTTTAGAAAGTGGTGTATGTTTACGCAAAGTCATGATGTCATGATGCATCTGGAATGGAGAAAAATATTACCACTTAGCGCCTCCGCTGGACGTTTCACCCAAAAAGTGCAGGTAAACGTACCTTGAGGTATATATTTCGAGTGTTGCAAAAATGTAGGCAGTCACATATTTCCAATGAGCCTGGGTTGGAAGAGGAACATGAATTATTACCCTAAAACTCATTTACACTTTTAAAAACTCATTACTGTTAAGAGGAGTTGGAGTATAGGGCAATTAAATGAATATAAACCATTTTAAATTTGTGTTGATATGTAGACTCATAGACTTAAAAAATTTAAGTATATATAATTTACTCTCCCTCAAGTCATTTCAAACCTGTACGGCTTCTCTGAAACACAAAATAACAAGTTTAAGGTCGCCATGAAATTAAAATGGCATTTTTTTGGCTTTGAGTAAGAATGTTATGCTAGTGTGCCCAAAACAAAATTTGTATTTAACAGATATAAGTGTTCAAAACTTGTCTCTTTCTCTCACACTTCCGGTTGCACATGACGTCAGGTCACTGCTTCTGGGACTTTCAATTTTTGCTTCGATTTTACATAAGAAGCACTATCTCAAACTCAAAATGCTTTTTTGCTTTGTTTATTGTTGCTCAAATTGATCAAATGGAGAAACCAGAAGAAGCTGTTATCGTTTATGTAACTTTAATCGTTTTTTTAACTTTAAAAGTTGTCGCCTTTTAATGCCGTTTTGCATCTGCTGATACTGAAATGAATACAGATACTGCTTACCTTTTGATTTGTCGATCCATTTCTTTGCTTGAAAGGTGTAAATGTAACTGAAGTTTTATTGTTGTCATATTAAAGATATTCCCTTTCCCACATAGCCACGGAGAAGAATCAGAGAGGGTCACATTCAGCAGACAGATCCTTACACACAATTTTTTTTAACAAATGACAACCAAAATCAAACCCATGGAAGCTTGTGAACAGTTTGAAGTGTCTGCGTGCAAGTTCTGCCGAGTGAAAGTCAACTCATGTTTATTATTAAACCATACAAAATGCAAATCTTTTAAAAACTCTCAGCAATGTGCTTATTTCATTGAGTGATAGGGTTTAATCAGTGACATTATTACTAGATTTGTTATCCAGCGTCTTCCCGTCACCTCCTCTACTTGCTTTCCTTAGTGTTTTTACAGACGGAAAAGTGTTACACTGTCCAGTTTTCACCCTAAACGATGATGCGAGTTCCTACGGTAATTCTCGATGCAGCATGAATGACCCACAATGGACATATTTTTGACAATCACGACAGAAAATCAAAATACTGCCCTAAACTCACTAGTAAAAAGGCAGCACGATAAAGCTTCACATTCTCTATATCTACCGCCTAAATGGATGGCAAGTCTTTCAATTCAGTAGAAAAATTGCTCCTCTTCATAACATAAGGATCATGTCCAACATATGTTCTGAGTTTCTGTTTAAACCTTTCTAAACCAGAACAGTATGGGCTTCCTTTTCACTTCCTGCCCTTCATATGAATTTCATCAGATTAACGTGACCGCAAACCAGCTATATGGATCAGTGATTTTGATGACATCACTCAGATTTTCTGTCCAATCAATTGCTCTCTAGACTCTGAAGCCCCGCCCCTACATTATAAATAGCCGCTGAAGCTACAGCTGAAATCGGTCACTAGTTCTCACATTTACTATTTTCTGCATGGTGAATGGCACATCGTGCACTATATAGGGGATAGGGAAGGATCAGACAGTGTAAATATGTTTTGATTGCTTTCCATTGGGCTGAGAATGAAGTCTGGTTTCACATTAGTGTCACTCGAACTGCGAAGCTCCGGTCCAGAGACAAGATAGCACAGAGCAGATCATAGGATCAAGCTGCCTCATATTAGACACATTTGGACACATTTGAATTCTGGAAATTGGATAGAATTTAAAATTGGATTGAATTGAATTTCCTCACAAATTGGACACATTTGAATTCTGTGCAGAATGGTATATTTTAAGGCAATATGGAAGATTTTAGGAAGAGAAACGGTTATAGGTTAGGAGGAAACTGCAGCTTTACCGAGCTCAGCGGCTCTGGCTGAGCTGTAATATAAACTAAACGCTATTGGCTATTTTAAAAAAGGGGGTGGGGCTGTACAATATGTCCCGCCCTGTCTGCCTGTTTCAGTGGACATTACGTCAACATATTGAATAATGCTGCTTTGGTGGGCCAATAAAAGATTGGTGCTGGTTGCGGTCTCCATAAAAATCATTGTATCTGAATAAAAATTTAATCATTTAGTACACAAAAAACCTGAAAGTGGTTTGTACAATTAGTGTGGAAATCTAGGTTGTTATGCTCTGAAAATCTGAACGAATCATTCGGTTCTGTAAAAGAGCAATCAATTAATTGAAAGATGCGTTTAAAAATAAGGATCCGACCACACATTCTCTCATGAACACACCAAGAGAGTGTGTCTTCAGTATATTGCAGTTGCTTCATATAATTTAAAATAATATGGTGGACGTGCCATCTAGTTCAAATAGATCATATGGACTCCTTTTATGATATTTTTTTTTTGGCATCATCTTAGAAGCTTGACAGCTCCAGTTCCTTTTCCTTGTAACTGTATTGGAAAGTATGATTATGATATTAAGTAATCACACTACACCAAAACCATCTCTTTTGCTTTTTGAAGGACTTGGCCATTTGTGATTAAGAGTCCTAAGAAATACAGCAACCTCTCCTTTACGGAGGCCATGGACAAATATAAGTGGACGAGGAAGAGAGGGAATGCGTTCAACAGCATTGTACGGAAACTCCCCATGAACGTCCGCTGCTCCAAGATCGGCCAGGATGAGTGGTCGGTGAGTGATTTCGTTTACACAGAGCCTGTGATCTTTTATAATCTTTCATTTTAAAATTAGATTATCACATTTTAAAGTACTCTTAATCAGACTAATGACTTTGTATTGATTACTTGACATTCTAACAATAGCAGTCATATTCATTCCTACTTTTTTATTTTTTATATTTCCCTTTCTAAAAATGCCCACTGCTTGTATATGTTCAGGTTTGTGGAAACACACAGACCAGCCACTGGTCATGACTTCCACTGAAAACTGAGAAACACACACACACACACTGCGTTTGATCACTGGATTTACAGAAATCGTTTCACTTTTAACAAGTGGTTCTCAACATGTTTAATCAACTCCTGATCAACACATTAACGGTTCTCTGATGTAGGTAAATGGTCACGACATGCAGGCAAACAAAAAACATTTTTTTTAAGTATTTTAGTTTTAGTTTTTATTTTAAAATTATTTAAATTTAAAAATGTTATGCTTTATTTACTTAATTGCTTTTCATTAAACTCACGAACCCCAGTCTGGGGAAAAACTGACTTAATGGAATATTTAATGCACTTCTTGTTGTTGAACAAAGAATGAAATATTTTCTTTATGTATTTTTATACCAATATTGTAAAAGATTACTACTCAAATCAATGTGACAAACAAGTTAGGTCAAAAGTAATCTAAATTAATCCAAAATTAGTCAGATTACCTTAAATATATGTAATGGATTATGTTACTAACTCTGGTGGCCAGTAAGGTGCCTTGGACATATACTGACACCTAGTGATGTGGATGTATAGGGTAATACAAAAGAAGCAGTTTTTAGGTACAAAGGGCTCATTAAATATTCACAGGGGGGATATTCAGATAATACTATTATTTGGCTGGTCATGTGATCTCAAAAGTTATATTTGTTTCTCTGAAGTATGTGAACAACTTTTTCTCGTGGGGGAAAAAATACTGAATGCGCAACGCTCTGAAACACTGCTTATGTTTACAGTAAATTGATCAAAAGTGTCAGTGAAGGCTCTTATATTGTGACAAAAGAAATCTACTTCAAATAGATGTTGTTCTTTTGAACACTGTTCTCTTTTTAACAGTGATAAGAAATGTCAGCAAATCAGCGTATCAGAATGATTTCTGAAGGATCATGTGACACTGTAGACTGCAGTGATGATGCTGAAAATTCAGCTTTGCCATCACAGGAATAAATTACATTTCAAAATATATTCAAATAGAAACCTGTTATTTTAAATGGTACTATTACAGTTTTTACTGTATTTTTGATCAAATAAATGCAACCTTGGTGAGCATAAAAGACTAAAGTATCCATATCAAAGTGGTCAGTATTTTAAAGTGTTTTGTAAAAGTTTGATTCAAGTTCTTTTTCTCTGTCTCAAATAGATTCAAGGGATGATCGTGTCTCCTCCGGAGCTGAAGTCAGAGCAGACGTCTGCTTCTGTCCTGACCTGTAGGAATATCTCCGAAATTCACTGTGAAAGTTCCCTCGCTCTGCTCCTCGCTGCCGGTCTCTTGCTCATACTGCAGACCTGCTCACACCTGTAACGTCTGCTGTCATCTCACCCCCTGTACTACACCTACACACACACACAGCTGCTTCCATTGGCCCTAGTGTTTGCCAGCAACAGTGAAGCTTAAGATTTACATCTTGTAGACAGCAGTAATTGCACTGTGACACACTCTTTCTTAACCTAAATCAAGTTTATCACTAACACTGATCCCAACTGTGCTGTTTACATGCTTGTCATGGAATTTCCTTTGGTTAGTACAACTGCGGTCTTGAAAGCATTTCTAACAAACGCCTTGCATAGCGGTAAATCTTCAAAATCTCACCAGATCCCGTGTCTTGAGAGTTAAAGAGATAGTTCACCCCAAAAAAGAAAATTCTGTCATTTACTCACTCCCATGTCATTCCAACTCTGTATGACTAACTTTCTTTTTGAAATGCAAAAGAAGATTTTATTTGAGTTTTTTGGTCCATAAAATCAAAGCCAGCGAGGTCTACTGTCGTGTTGGACCCTATTGACTTTTTGTAGTTAAAACTACAAAGCACTGTCATGCAGAACTCCTCAGAAGTGGTGTATATTTTTTAATACATTTCTGTCATTCACACTGGTAGTTTTATTCAAAGTGAAAACTGCCTTTAAAAAAATAACACATGCAAAAGCGTTTAGTCCAGAGCTCTGCGAACTGTGTTCCTTTCATTATAAGCAAAATGTGTCTTTCTTAAATCAATGCTGGCATTATATTCAAAACCATTACATTTTTATACACTGTCTATGTCTTTTAAGCAATAAATGTTTATTTCTTGTAAGATTTTTTGTTGCTGGAGTTTTTCTAATGAAATGACAATAGTGTCGTGGCTATTTTGTGTATCTTAGGTAAACATGTTTACTGTATTTTTTCTTGCATTATTCAAATTAGTTTGCTTGCCTGTTTGCTTTTAAGGTCTGAAAATGAACATTATTCCTCTGTATAAAACAAAAGGGAAAAAAACTGTAGTTATTACATTACACGTTTTAGGTAATTCATCAGATTACTTTTGATTTGACCTTGATGTTGTGCCCTAGTTTGAGTTGTAGTTTAATAATGGCGGTCATTGTCGGTCCATTGTGGCACCGCTGCTGAATATCCAGAAGTTAAAGCCAGAGAAAGAACCGTCTTTGTTGGTGGCCATCATGTTGTGGCCCTCCTCCCCACAGGGTTCGTAAAAAGTTTGATTTTCCAGCTCGCTCTGAGTTCAGTGGTGAAGGATTTGGCTAGGCCAACGCTAGCGATTCATCACGACTAAACATAGCGATTGGTTATGGCAGAACCAGAGTGGCTCTGGGCAGCTCCAATAGTTTTAAACCTCAACAGTCCAAGTCTTCGAAGAAGTTTGACAATGTAGTGACCAGACTCTGTAATGAAATGTACACAATCATAAGATAGAGAGAAAGGAACATTCCCGTCTGCTCGATGCATACCATAGGATGCCTACGCATATAGCGGACCCATAATCTACAGTCACGTTGCCTCAGCAAGTGCGAGATCTGAGCCGCGATCTGTAGCAATTTGATTATTTATAGATGCAGACCCATAAATTAATATACGCGCGCGATCTGAGCCACGCGACTCAACCCCGTGATCTACACGCTGCCTCGATCCGCAAACGCGAGCTCCGAGCTGACCTTTGTTGACTTTCTTCCCTCGATAAGTGAGCCAACAGGAGCTCTCGATGGTGCATAAATATTACACGTCAGGAATTTTTGAAATGAACACTGTCAGCTCTTACTAGAGCTGTGCATACTCCACTTCCAAACAAACAACACATAAACCGCGTGTATACTACTCGTAATGAAGCAAGGGTAGGAAGGAACACCTGATCCAATCCAAAATGCTGTCTCGCCGTTATACTCCTGTCTATATTCTATATGTACTCTTTTTTGGACAAACAACAATAAATAGACAAAGACAGTTACACACAGAGCGCTTGCTGAAGACAGAAGCTGACATCGGTTGGTTTAGGGGTGCTTTATAATTTCCTGTCAATGATGTCACCCACACCTGTGACGTAATTTCATGCCATTGGACTGATTTCACCTCATGACGCAATCACGCAGAGGCGTTCACGCAGATTTTCGATGCAGAGGAACTTTAAATGTGCACTATGTAGTATTTTTCCAGTAAAATATCCAAAAACCACTAGCCCAGTATTACTTATTTTGTTCATTTGAGTAGGCTACTAACGATATCCCAAATGTTTCCTACTATTTGTAAATTGTGGGAAAATTGCTATTTTAACCAATGACCCAGAGACGTTTCAGCATAGTGTGTGAGGGAGTTGCCTATCAATCGCGTCATATCTGCGCTACCCTCAGTTTTATTCTGCAGAAGCGCTTTCTGCAGAAACATGTCACAGCAGCGCCGAGCCAACGCACAGAGTAACGTAACGTCATTTTGAAAACACTTAAATGTATGATTAACAGAGCTGCTTTATCTTATACTCATGAAAAGCGGAAATAGTGCGCACGTCCAGCAACTGTGTCCCGTCCCGTCATAATAAAAGTCCCGGTGTTCGCGAGGCGGGTGTTTGTGTAACAATCGCTCTAGCGGCCGTGCTCAGCTCCACAACACTCTGTCCTGCTCTGCTTTACACTACAGTAACGTTAATAACCGCATGCATGAACATGATTACTGCCCGAGTCCTATTTTCCACCGGCTGTGAGGTGAAGACCACCTGTCCCAAGATACTGCGCTCACACTTGGCGTCATCAAACTACACCTTTGTTTTGAATAGGCTCTCTCCAGTGGACAGAAAGTGCATAGTGCACCTTTAAAGAGACTCACACACACACACACACACACACAAACACAAAGAGAAAAAATATATATTTTGAAGACTTTTTGTTAAACTTTTAATAAATTGTTGTTAAATTGTTACATTTTCTTCATTTAATCCTTAAATGCATACCTCGGGTCGGTAGCAACTCGAGACGTCATCCACTACCCTGCTTCTCATTAATTTTTTTAAGAAGGAAAAATAGAATTATAACTGAATGCCTGTTTTTCCACTAGTTTTTTTGTCAAAATTATATAGGGTCACTAACGACCCAAGGTGTGTACGATTGTATGTATATTTTTTTGCATAATAATAAATTAATCTATAATGACAAAAATAGGACACAATTCACCTTTATTCCACAAGGTGGCAATGTCTGATATGCAATGATGAAAGCACTCAGTTACCTCTGACAGAAAACGAAACAATAATTCAAATGGCTTTGTGATTCACTGCAGAGAGCAAGTAGACTACTAAACACAATCAAATGTTGGTGTCACTGTGTCTTATTGATGGATGTGGTCAAGAAGCTGTCAGTGATCAAAATATTGATTTTGAAGACGTTGAAAATGAGTTTGGAGAATATGCGTGAAATCGCGAATATGAGTCAGATGCTGAATGTACTGGTAAACGAGCTCTGACGAGGACATATATGATGGTATGGTATTAAACATCTGCTCAAACTAAACGCTAAGCTCCAAAAGGTAACGAAATATGTTTCATTTTATTCCTCTGTAACTGTTACTCAAACATCAAGAGTTGTATATCGTGACAGTAGCGACCCGAATATGTAAGAATGTTTGGCAAACAGTCATGCTGCATGCATTTAAGGGTTAAATTAATTAATTGATTAATTAAATGTTAATTAATTAGACATGCTTTTTGATTACTACAATTTTATTTAGATTAACTATTAAAATGGAGTAATACAAAAATAAGGTTTTTGTAAAAATTTGGTAAAAATAACAGATTTCATAGGGCCCTACATGATGGATATCTTTACTTGCTGCACAGGTCTAAATTTACGTCTTAAATAAAGTGACACAACTGTGACTTGATTCGGATTGCTACAATAACAGGATCAGAAATGCCAGTCATTGGCAATGATTAGACAGTTAAACAGACTCAGGATGTATTTTACAGTCCTTAAATGTGAAGCTGAAGGGCTGTGATTGTTCTGAAGGCTCCCAGTAGATTTATCCTGTTACAGCAGGGTACTATAAGCCCACTGTTACCGCCTGGGAGTCCCTGGTACAGCAAGGAACATCTCTTGGTAAGGCCTCCAGCCTCACTCACACACACCAACACGGCAAAAATGTGCCAGTGTGTGCTCGAGAATGCCACAGAATGCTTTCCTTCCCTCAAAATCTGACCGGCCACAAAGATGTTCTTCAAGAGCGGTAAGATTTGTTACTTGTTTACTCTTTAGCCCAGGATTGCACTTATGAAGAGACCGTGCCACAATCGTCAGCCTAAGCCTGAAAGAGCCAGGGAGAGGAAGTATGATCTCTCTCTTCAAAAGACTTAGTCCTATTATAATATGGAAAACAGCAGTCAGTCAGGCATTACGGGTCTTAATGGTTAATGGGCCACTATAGGAGGTTGCGGTCATAGTCGAGTTTAGGAGAGGAAGTCACTGATGTAATACAAAGACAATGCCCTTTGGTTTGGGGTTGCACTTCTTCTTGTCAGCTGGAGCCGTGAAAAGAGGTTTTGTGACGGAGATTTTCCAGGCTTTGGTGTGGGAGCGCAGATCTTCGTCAGTGTAGCCACATCACAGGATGTCCAAAATCTCAGCTAATGTAAAGAAACAAGGATTAAAAAACAGATTTGTTAAACACGTATTTGTGGTTGAGTTGTTGTTTATACTGTGGCCTGAACTGGGTTATATAAAGTAGAGACTGAAAGCGTCCGTCATGTTTGGGAGTCGTCTTCCAGTCTGAGCTGAACTTTACCTGAGGTTTGGATTCTTGTAATGGAACATCACAGAGAGTTGAGAATATGGCAGAGTAATGAGAAAGCTAACACATCCTGTCGTGCCAAGGCCACTTCCTGTTGATTTTATTTCCATTTTGACTAAGTCGAGAGTTGTTACGCTTTCTAAAAATGTCTGCCAGCTGACATTTTGTAATATTGATGATTATTATTGATGAATTATTCATATTTTTAAATTATATAACAGACCTAAAACCTGGCATGACTTGTGTGGACATTCTGTGTGGCGTCACAATATTTCAGATCATGTTCGTCCAATAAGAGCCAGCAGAGGGCAGTGTCTGCCAGGGATGGAAATTAATGCTTCGTTTTGCTCACAGGGATGTTTGAACACAGAGGTTTTTGGTCTGATTTGAAGAATATTTAAAAAGTTATTATTTACAGCCTAATTTTTCCTGGAATTTCATCACAATAAAAGAGTAACATCATACTTTTTATAAATTATAAAACTTACATTAAAGCTCCACAGTCTTTTTGGACAAGATACCGTAGTAACATAACATAACATAACATAACATAACATAACATAACATATAACATAACATAACATAACATATAACATAACATAACATAACATAACATAACATAACATAACATAACATAACATAACATAACATAACATAACATAACATAACATAACATAACATAACATAACATAACATAACATCAGGTTAAAGTACTAAAATGACTCAAGCCTAAATTAAAATTAAAATAAAACTTTGAACATAATTCAATACTATAATAGGAAAAAAAAAAAAATATATATATATATATATATATATATATATATATATATATATATATATATATATATATATATATATATATATATACACACACACACATATTAATTATACACAACACACACTCATATATTATGTAAACATGAACTTTTATTTTGGATTAATCATGATACATTTTTCCCCAGCACTAATTAAATAATTATATTAATTATATACTAATTATATAATATAATTATATTATATTGTTATGTTATGGTGTATTGTATTGAATAAATAAAGTACTACATAACATAATATTTGTAATGCAGTAAAGACAGCGTGGTTATTGTTAAGTAAAACTAAAACAATTAAAAATCGTTTTCGTTGATTGAAATAAAGTTTAAAAAATAAAATAACTTAAAAGAATTCCTGGAATTTTATCATAATAAAAGTATTATGAAACACTATACTTTTTAATTGATTTTAAAACTTACAAAAACGTTCCACATAAATAAATAAAAATTACCAAGTAAAAAAACAATGATATACAAATATGATACCAATATTTTGTATTATTTAAAAAATGAATATTGTTGCAGATGATAGGCCATATACCATGGTACTGAAATGAAATGAATGGTATTTATAAGACACTCACACGAATACCATGGTACCTACATCATGTCCAAAAATGAAATCCCCCTGGTATACGTTTTAAATGTCAGATTGTTCAGCTTGAGTTTTCTGAAGTCTGCCGTTCATTAGTTGACTAGACCTTTGCTAAAGTATGCTTGTAAATGATAAAACCCATCTGCTCCTCCTTTAGTACAGGCTGTTCTTGCTCATGTAACGTTTTCATTCTGACTGTAGTTCATAATGGCACTGAATCTCAGAATAACCAGATACAAATATTACGTTACAGAAGAGTCAAAGCATTACTGGAATTCATCTCTGAAGGACAACTGACTAAGACTATTAGCTTAAAATAGATCCACATCCATTCAACATCCTGGGACGCTCATAACCCGCCGTTAGATTTATCCAAATATTATAAGAGTTTGGCATGAGGGCTTTGAGGCACAGCACGTGCTCCAAACTGCTGTCGCTGAGGTAAAACCCTCTGTTTGTCTCCCAATCTTGGTTTCCTCATTAGGAGTTTGAGGTCAGCGTTCAGAATGTAACCAGAGGACTGTAGTCTGAGACCATGACCTAAATATCCTTCAATAGGCCTCAAACCAAACGGTTTACATTAAAAGGTTCTGATGAAAGAAATAACAAGCTACTTAGCTGCTTTACGCCGGTTTACGCTGGTTTCTCAGCTTGCTGAGGTGTGTCCAAACATTTAGCTGTACTGCATTAAAAAAAAAGTGTTATATGTTGTCATGTCATGTTACGTTATGTCACATTACAAGTTATGTTATATATGTTGTTACATGTTGTGTTACGCTATATATGTTGTTGTTACATTATATGTTGCATTGTGTGTCATACTGTTATATGTTTACATTATGATATGTTATGAGATGTTTTATGTTATATTATGTTATGTAACATTATATTACACTGTATTAAATTATATTTAATGCAGTACAGCCAGTTTTGTTATTGTAAAACTAAAACTATTAAAAATATTTTTTGTTGATTGAAATAAAGCAAAAAATATATATAATATAAACTTAAATGAAAACAGAAAATCAAGTTAAAGAACTAAAATAACTGAAATTAAAACTGAAATAAAAATATTTTAAAAGCTAAAATAAATATTAAAAATTATATTATTATATTACATTTTTATATTTTGCTATGGTGCACTTTATTATTTAAAAATACAATATAATGTAACTAATATAATATAATATTATTTGTAATGCCGTAAAGACAGTGTTGTTGTTATTATTGAGTTATTAAGTAAACCTAAAACTATTAAAAAATAGTTTTCATTGATTGACATAAAGCAAAATCAATCATAATAACAATATGACCTTAACTTAAACTAAAATAATTCTTAAATAAAAAATTTAAAAAACAGGTTAAAGAACTAAAATGACTGAATTAAAACTGAAATAAAAATCAATTAAAGTTAAAATTAATAACATAAGCAAATAACAAAGCTGAAATTTGAACATAATTCAATATTTTAATACTATATAAATAATACAAAAAAAGAATACAGCAAAAAAAAAACAATCAAAATAATATACAATATAAATATTATACTGTAGTTTGTTGCTATATTTTATTATATTATATTATAGCATAATATATAATAGTATTATAGTATGGTGTACTGTATTAAAATTTATATATATAAATTAAAGCTAAAATAAATAACTAAAGGACTAAAACTTAAATTAAATTAATAACTTAAAACGTAATTCATATTAGTATATAAACAATAAAACTGAGTACAGCAAAAAATACAATCAAAACATTATCCAAAACAGACAGTATAACTCTGGGAGTAGAGCTCTTGCCCAGTTTCATGTGTCTGAGAGTCCTGTCAGAGTCCCGCTGAGAGCCGGGCCAAATGTACCAGAGTTCTGCCAGCCATATTTTTAGACACCGTGCCAACCCACGGGAAATACATTTCTGTATTTATCTTTATCCGGGGGGAAAGGAAATAACTGCCAACCAAAAAGCTACAACTCTTGTTCGAAGCGTACATTCCTCCCCTGCCCAATAAAACGCTTCCAGGCTTGGGTTTGCTTACGGGCGGATTCAATGGGCTCTTCCACAGCACATTCTGACAAATTCATCAAAACCTCCGCGGAACGCAAACTTTACTTTGGAGCGATCGCGTCGTCTGTGTTGTAGCGGCTCCGTGTGTGCAGATGTGTGTGTTTGCTCATGAAAGAGCATATTTGAGCACTGTAAAAATACAGTTCTTCTCGCCCTAGGCCTCGAGTCCTGACGCATGAAGGAGCGGAGCGGAGTTGGGTTTACGATGGGTTAGTGTTTTTGACTCAGGCAACATGGCCTCGGGATGTTCAGGATTCCTCTCAGGTCTGCAAGGAATGTGGAACATTTGAGGTGCCAATGCTAGTGACGCACACGACGGACGGCAAACATTTCCTTCCACCTGTCCTTTTCCTTTCTGGCTGCAGGGCTGTCCAGAAAAAGAAAAGAAAAAAACATGTCGGATGGCATTGTTTTTTTGGATTGTATCTTTTTTGGAGATTTTTATCTTGGATTAGGGAGTCGGATGAGCTTGTGTATTTCGTGTCCGACTGGCTGAGCGGTGCCACATAAGAAAACACGGCAAATTACGTCAAAGCAAACAGAAAAATGGATAGAAATGAGTGATGTAAATAAATCCACCCTGCCAATTGAGTGACATCAGCTCTGCCAGAGTAAACCATTACGGTCCACGTTACCATGTCAGCAGACTCTGTTTGTTGTTAAAATGGCATGGTGGAAACTCAGAAACACAGAGCGCTGCTGAGCTGTTGCAAACACTGATTTTCTTTCCACTTCCAGACAATATCACTTTCAGACCCAGGACTCGCTGCCCTGAGTTCAGCTCCTACAAATACACTAACAAATACCACTTTTCCTTTTCCTGTTCTCATCATGGTAAGAACGGCCTCTATCTGGAGCTTCCACTGACTAACATTAGGCCAGACGTGGAATATGCTTTAAAGAGACAGTACACCCCAAAATAAACATGTGGTCATTATGTATTTAGCCTGATGTCATTCCAAAAGCTTCATTTCGTCCCTGGAACACAAGTGAAGAAGTGAAACTGTGCATGCTGTCCTCTTCCATACAATAAAAGCATCAATACTTAATTCACACTTATACACTGTATTCTTTGTCTTTTGAAGCCATACAATAGCTTTTTTTGTGAGAAAGAATGAAATGTAAGTAATTAACCGAGGAAAAACTCGATTTACAGCTTTGCCCATATAAAAAAGAATGCGTGTGTGCTTGTTTTTGTGAAATATCAAGACAAAGATGTGTATAATGACATGGGTATGACACAGGGATTACAAGGAGAGGGTGAAATATGAGGACATAACCCATGTCCCCACTTTTCAAAATGCTTATAAATATAAATATACTTTTTTTTGAGAAAGTAAAAATGCAGAATGTTTCCTGTGATGGGTAGGTTTAGGGGTAGGGGCAGTGTGTGTGTGTGTGTGTGATGGGTAGGTTTAGGGGCAGGGGAAGTGTAGGGGGATAGAAAATACGGTCTGTACGGTATAAAAACCATTACGCCTATGGAGAGTCCCCACAAAGATAGTGAACCGGGTGTGTGTGTGTGTGTGTGTGTGTGTACAATGCGAATTCCCAAAAGTCAGTGCCAATCTGAAGATTTTGGGATGACTAATTCTATTCTATATCTCGTCTATGTCCTGTCTCTAGGCCTGTAATGGTAGTAATAAGGGATCAGAGGTCAAAGGTCAACGATCTGTCTACACTGAAGCCAGACAAAAGGAAGTTGTTCTGCCCCTTTCACACATTTATCAATTCAGTGCATGTGTCTTTTGTTTTTGTTTTCGTGGCATGTCTGGTAGAAACAGAGAAAATTGTAGCTTTAATAAGGATTCATCTATATGTAACTGATAAACACAGTTTGATAACTTTATTACATTTCTGTTAGACGGGTATGAAGAGCACAGATAAATATGGCATGTATTGTGGGTTTATGTGAGGATTGTTTTAAGTTCACTTAAATTAAAAGTTGTTGTATTTTTAAAACCTAATAAATGTTTAAAAAGAATTAAAAGCATTCAATTTCACTAATGTTGAATGGCTAGAATTAATGTTAAAAATGGGGGGGGGGGCAATTTCATAGACTAGAGACATCAGTATCTGTTTTAATATAAGTGATACTGGCCCTCATTCATAAAAACATGCCATTACAACAAACAAAATATACCGTCTTTAAGATGTTTCTACATTAATTTGGAGATTACTGTGAAATTATTACTATATAAACTATATTAAAAACTAAGAATTCCTATAAAAACAGACGCTTAAGCAGCTTTTGACCCCTGAGCTTCTGTTCTAATAACACACATTCATGGATAACAGATAGACAAACTCTCTCACACACACACTCCGCTTCCCCCACAGACTCACAGCACACTGTTACTTTCGTCATGCAACGCCTCCGATCTCACGCAGACTACTCTGTTTCCGTTTTGTGTTTTTTTTTTTCATCTGTCTTACCTCTGTCCAGACAGATTAACAGAAACACAGGCGGGCTAGAGAGATCACAAATGCGTGTCTGAGGAAGTGAGGTGGCACAAAGCCTGGATTCGACAGGTGAGTGTGTGCGAACACTGTACGTCTCACCTACATCCTGGGCAAACAGGGACGGACTGCAAAAAAAAAAAACGGTCCCTGAGCTCAAACCGGGCCTATTGACAGACGCTTCGTTCATTCGCCACAAAACGTTGTTTCTCCTCGCAAACCGGTTTGAGCCGACCCCACTGCTGGACATAGCTCCAGCATCAAAAGATATTTTTAATAAAGTGGTCAACAGCAGTTGCGCAAACATTCTAAAGTAGCTTACGAAAACAGCCGCTCGAGCGGCCGTAGAGAGAGAAGCCTTCTTATGTCGGCTGGAATGTCCGTAAGGCCCCGTTTCACCACCCTCGCAGACACAGGGGCTCTTTGTAACCATTCACTGACCACACAGTACACCAGATCGCTCTGGAATTCTGGGGTTGTTTGTCCTGCAGCATGCAGGACCTGTTTATTTTCTTTGACATTTTTCAATACAGTATGTACTATAGGAGTTTGTCTAGCTGTCACAGTTAATCCTGTGATCCGTATGAAGTAAAATTAGAAATAGACTTTAGTGAGTTTCTGAAGATAGTTAGGAAAATGTTTGCCTTTCATTTTAAAAGTTCAACTTTAGCTTCAGTAAAAATGGCGGCCTGCTTTTAACAGCTCCAAAGGTGAAATCAGTGTGTGGTAGTGAGGAACAGCTCTCACAGATGTTGTGTGTGTGTGGCATGGGTAAAATTTTTGTATCTGAAACAATGAAGCCGTGCGAGTAAAAACTAGTCAACATTTTTCAGCAAAAAGTGGCCTCAAGATGTGTGTAAATGTGTGTGTGTTTGTTTGTTTGTCCTGGTAAACCCCACATTAGGTGGACAAAATGTTCCCACAAAGATGCCAATATCTGACATTCTTCTCCTTCCAGGGACATTTTTACTCCTAATGTGGTAAACAGCTTATACATCATACTAAGTGATGTTTTTTGAAAATCTAAAAATGCTTAGGTGAGTGTTAGGGCCTTAGGGAACAGAATACAGTACAGTTTTCATAAATATTATTATGTTTATGGAAAGTCCCCATAAAACATGAAAATCTAATGTGTGTGTGTGTGGGGGGGGGGGTAAGGGCAGAGTTGTAATCCTGTGATCCGTAGTAAAATTAGAAATACACTTTAGTGAGTTTCTGAAGTTAGTTAGGAAAATGTTTGCCTTTCATTTTAAAAGTTCAACTTTAGCTTCAGTAAAAATGGCGGCCTGCTTTTAACAGCTCCAAAGGTGAAATCAGTGTGTGGTAGTGAGGAACAGCTCTCACAGGTGTGTGTGTGTGTGTGTGTGTGTGTGTGTGTGTGTGTGTGTGTGTGTGTGTGTGTGTGTGTGTGTGTGTGTGTGTGTGTGTGTGTGTGTGTGTGTGTGTGTGTGTGTGTGTGTGTGTCTGTGTGTGTCTGTGTGTGTGTGTGTCTGTGTGTGGCATGGGTAACATTTTAGTCTCTGAAACAATGTAGCAGTGCAAGTAAAAACTAGTCAACATTTTTCAGCAACAAGTGGCCTCTGGGAAACACTGTTTACTGACCGTTAAAGCCCTTGTATTTTGAATAAAATCTTTAAATCTTGGACACGAGAAAATGATTAGAGGGCCCCTGACGGGCCTAATGCGGGTCATTCACTGATGGATAGACTCCGGAAGCTGGAGAGAGACCAGGCGTTATCCAAGGTGAACATATCACACTGACTCATGGGGACTTGTGTCCCAAGCTTATAAATCATACCAAAAAATGCTTTTGTCTTTTTTCAGTATTGTGTGATGGGTAGGGTTAGTGTAAGGGGAGAGAATAGTTTGTACAGTATAAAAACCATTACGCCCATATGAGTCCCCACAAAGATAGTGAACCAGAGTGAGTGTGTGGGCTCTATCATACACCTGGCGCAATGCGACGTCAGGCACGACGCAGAGTTTTTTGCTAGTTTCAGCACGACACAGTTATCATTTTCACGCCAGCTCTGCGTTGTCTAAATAGCAAATGCACTCATGCCTTCTGATCACCCATGGGTGTGCTGGTCTGATAACCAGGAGTGTTCAGGTGCATTGTTGGTGCGTTGCAATTTTTAGGAATTGAAACGACTGCGCCATTGAGCAACAAAAGCCTGCTCTAAAGTCAAAAGTGCAGTATTTTTTATTCAAAGGGCACGTTAATAATATGCTCCAATAGGTCGGGTACACAATGTGCGCACACGTTGCTTATTACACTCACAGGGCACACAAACATGCCAAATATTAAAAATAAAAGGATTCCTCTCTTTCCACTCGCAAATTCCTCCATTTAAATAGTGAATCCTTCATGGTGCGAGCGCAACTGGCTTTTAAAGGGAATGGGAGATGAGACTCTGATTGGTTTATTGCATGTTACGCCCAAAACACACTCATGACTCATTAAGAGACTAGAGGCGACCCTTTTGGACCGTCATTAAACTACAAGTGTATTCGGACACACCGTGTTTGTGTGTGTGTGTGTGTGTGTGTGTGTATCCTGGCTGGTAAGAAGGACAAAATGTTCCCACAAAAATGCCAATATCTGAAATCCTTCCTCTGACAGGCGAGGAAACAGCTTAGAAATCTTACTAAGTTACTAAGAAAACTTACTAAATGGGGAATAGAATATGCAGTTTGTATAAAAATCATTATGTCTATGGAAAGTCCCCATAAAACATTAAAATCCGATCTGTATGTGTCTACAGGTATATGTTTTATGAGGACACAAATGTGAATAATGACATGGGTATTACAACTTAAACCAAAAACAACTTAAACCATACTACACTGTTTGTTCTTTTATTCAAAAAATGGCAAATATTTTGTGTGATGGGTAGGTTTAGGGGTAAAGTACAGTATAAAAACCATTATGTCTATGGAGATTTCCATAAACCACATATATTTAAGATGTGTGTGTGTTTGAGTGAGTGTGTTTGTTTGTTTGTCCTGGGAAACCCTACATTAAATGGACAAAATGTTCCCACAAAGATGCCAATATCTGAAATTCTTCTCCTTCCAGGGACATTTTTGGTCCTAATGTGGTAAACAGCTTATACATCATACTAAGTGATGTTATTGAAAATCTAAAAAAGCTTAGTCATAGGGCCTCAGGGAACAGAATACAGTACAGTTTTTATTTAAAAAAATCATTATGTCTATGGAAAGTCCACATAAAACATGAATATCCAATGTGTACATGTGTGTGTGTGTGTGTGTGTGTGTGTGTGTGTGTGTGTGTGTGTGTGTGTGTGTGTGTGTGTGTGTGTGTTCTGGAATGTTAAATCTTTCCTAATCCTGATTACTTATGGAGTATGACTTCCTAGTTTATTTCTGTAAATGGCTTCAAATCACATGTAGGATGTATTGCTTCTCTGCGCTTTTGAAATAAACCCAGTCATCTGGCGATGGGACTGTTTCTATCCGAGGTGTCTGGAGCTGTGAATAGCTATTGAATGAGATCTAAACAGAGTTTCTCTGATGCAAGGCCTGTTTTAAACTTCACCCATGATATACTCCTTAACGTCACATACCTCTCTTCCTCAGTTCATCTTTGGCAGCCTAAACAATTACAATGACTTCACCGCCTCTCGAGTTATGCCATTTTATAATAGCTGTGTGTGTGTGTGTGTGTGTGTGTGTGTGTGTGTGTGTGTGTGTGTGTGTGTGTGTGTGTGTGTGTGTGTGTGTGTGTGTGTGTGTGTGTGTGTCTGTTTGCTTTATTTGAACTGCATTAAGTGGGTCTATTTCTTGGAACGGACACTAACTGATCTATGATTAAAGAATGTTACTGTGTGTGCTGCGAAGAATTATCCCATTTCCCAAGCTTTCCATTCAGCACCGCGCCAAAGACGTTTGAAACAGCACGTACTCTAGTCATGGTTTCATTCTACAAAAAGAACGATCAATTAAGCCCCTTGATTTATGAAGAAAAACTTCACAAAATCATGTCTTGTTTTTCATCCGGCTATGTAATGTACTGATCTGTTTTGGTCAGATTTTCGCGGGGTCAACAGATTATTGAGTTCACAGGTTATATCTTTGGAAATGAAAGGGTGGGAGAAAACATGTTTTTAAGAGATGAAATGGTCCATAAAAGATTGTTTTTCTCTTTTGTGCTATCAGAGAAAGCAGAGGTAAAGTGTCCACACAGAGAGGCCGTAAATCACACTCCCATAGTCGGAATGTCCGCTCTCAGGGCAAACAGCGGCTGCTGTAGCGCAAACAGTCCTGGCATTTACTGAGAGGATTTTTACCCTATTCTGCCAAAATGCCAAAAAAGTGGAATTTATCATGTCAAAAACATCCTCCACCCCTGCATGCTAATGTTTGTACAGTCAAGTTTAGAGCTATCAGACTGGGTCAGAGTTTAGCCAACATTATCCAAAAACAAACACATATCACCTTAATTCAGTTCAAATTAGAACCCGATCGATATGGGTTTTATGGGACCGATACCGATATCAGGGAGTAAAAAAGTCTGATATTCTTTGTGTATATTATAGTACCAGTCAAAAGTTTGGACACACTTTTCCAGTGGTGTATCCAAAAAAGTTTTGACTGTACTGTATGTATAATGCAGTATATACATAAAACAAATTCATTATACATAAATAAAACAGAACAAACATACAAATGAAAAACAGTTATTTTCAGTATATTTCACAACTAGAATTAAAATATCAATTATATTTTATATTATATTATCAATTATATTATATCATAATATACAGTATATAAATACAGATGAGCCCTTATTAAAGTTATTTAGTCTTTCATGAGAAAACGCTTCCCTAACATTGACAAGATTTTTCGGTGTTTTTACTGTTATACGGTAGGGTGAAATATTACGCATCTTCTGAATGATTACGGAATCTGATCAAAACACAGGCGAAGAAGAGGCATGAACAAGCAATCTTTTATGAACAAATGCATTTGTAAAATAACACGATGATCAACCCTTAAATGCATGACTGTTTCGCCAAACATTCTTACATATTCGGGTCTTTAGCGACCCAGATCTATATCTAACACGGATGGATCTGTACCCATCATGATAATATATATAAAACTCCTGATATTAGAGTAACAATTACAGAAGAATAAAATAAAGCATATTTCGTTACCTTTTGGAGCTTGGAAGGGTTCATTTTGAGCAGATGTTTAATACCATCATCACTGTCCTCGTCCGAGCTCATTTCCCAGTAAATTCAGCATCTGTGAACAGGCAAGACTAACAACAAGTATACTGAGGTTTTTCAAAACGTGTGAAATAACTGACATAAATACACAAGTAATTTGACCTGGCAGCAACAACTCTGACCTTGTCTGTATGTTGTTTGTCAGACTTAGCCAGGCCTTGGAGTTTTTAAATGGTTAGCTCTTAGCGATTCGGCACTAAACTATAAAGTCAAGCATCTTGATTTGTGTTGAAGAGCATTTTGAACATTTTTCACAGCATGTCTGAAACTGGAGAAAAACGAGATTCTGCAACATGGCTGAATGAGGTGAGAGCTCCAGGAGTTACCAGATGAAAGGTGTGTGTTTCAGTAATGTGCTTTACGAGCTCAGGGATCAGACTCTGGGCTGGGCGAAAGAGTGCTGAACTATAGCACCATAACTGTTTTTATACTTCCCAGGGCTCCAGTTATTAAACTCGAAATGAATGAGACCCAGACCTGACTTCTAGCCGCCTTTTTATCTTGATCCCTTGGCACTGAGATATAAATCTGAAATGCACAAGCCTCAGAGGACGCAGAGAGGGTATTTCCCAAGTTTTCGGCTGACCTCTGGGAGAGGTGTGCACCTCTGAAACAATGACTTCAACATGGAGTTAGATACAGACACACACAGCTGTGGAAAAACAAAAACATCAGCAGCTTTACAGAGACTTTACTCAAAGCCACATAGATTACAGGTGGTGGGTTTGGACTCTGGGACGGTACACACCATATGATACACATTTTCTATTCCAAATGCACACACTTCCCTACTATCCAAAAAGAGTAATCATAAAATGAAATGAAAAACTTTTAATATAATTTATATATACATATAGAACTTATAGTTACAGTTGTGGTCAGAATTATTGGCATCCTTGGTAAGATGGCTGGAAACTCACATTATGAAATAAATGTTTTTCTCCAAAACACGGCCACAATTATTGGCACGCCTAGAATTTTTTTAAATTCATATTTGAGTTTGTTTAGCCCAACAGGGTGACCATGAGCATAATAATTGTCCAGCCATGACTTTCTCATATGTAAATATAAGTAAACGCAAAGGCCAAATTCCCTTAATCATCATCACAAAGAGTAAAACCACAGAATAAAGTGCAGCAAAAGATTGTTGAGCTTCACAAAATATAAAGTGTCTGTAAGAAAACAGCTAAAGCATTGAAAATCCCCATTTCCAGCATCAGGACAATAATTAAGAAGTTCAATCAACTAAAGATGTTCTGAATCTGCCTGGAAGAGGACGAGTGTCTACACTCACCTAAAGGATTATTAGGAGCACCATACTAATACTGTGTTTGACCTCCTTTCACCTTCAGAACTGCCTTAATTCTACGCGGCATTGATTCAACAAGGTGCTGAAAGCATTCTTTAGAAATGTTGGCCCATATTGATAGGAGAGCATCTTGCAGTTGATGGAGATTTGTGGGATGCACATCCAGGACATGAAGCTCCCGTTCCACCACATCCCAAAGATGCTCTATTGGTTTGAGATCTGGTGACTGTGGGGGCCATTTTAGTAAAGTGAACTCATTCTCATGTTCAAGAAAACAATTTGAAATGATTCAAGCTTTATGACATGGTGCATTATCCTGCTGGAAGTAGCCATTCGAGGATGGGTACATGGTGGTCATAAAGGGATGGACATGGTCAGAAACAATGCTCAGGTAGGCCGTGGCATTTAAACGATGCCCATTTGGCACTAAGGGGCCTAAAGTGTGCCCAGAAAACATCCCCCACACCATTACACCACAACCACCACCAGCCTGCACAGTGGTAACAAGGCATGATGGATCCATGCTCTCATTCTGTTTATGCCAAATTCTGACTCTACCATCTGAATGTCTCAACAGAAATCGAGACATCAGACCAGGCAACATTTTTCCAATCTTCAACTGTCGAATTTTGGTGAGCTTGTGCAAATTGCAGCCTCTTTTTCCTATTTGTAGTGGAGATGAGTGGTACCCGGTGGGGTCTTCTGCTGTTGTAGCCCATCCGCTTCAAGGTTTTGCGTGTTGTGGCTTCATAAATGCTTTGCTGCATACCTCGGTTGTAACAAGTGCTTATTTCAGTCAAAGTTGCTCTTCTATCAGCTTGAATCAGTCAACCCATTCTCCTCTGACCTCTAGCATCGACCAGGCATTTTCGCCCACAGGACTGCCACATACTAGTTGTTTTTTCCTTTTCACACCATTCTTTTATAAACCCTAGAAATGGCTTTGTGTTAAAATCCCAGTAACTGAGCAGATTGTGAAATACTCAGACCAACCTGTCTGGCACCAACAACCATGCCACGCTCAAAATGGCTTAAATCACCTTTCTTTCCCATTCTGACATTCAGTTTGGAGTTCAGGAGGATTCCCAGGACCACACCCCTAAATGCATTGAAGCAACTGCCATGTGTTTGGTTGATTAGATAATTGCATTAATGAGAAATTGAACAGGTGTTCCTAATAATCCTTTAGGTGAGTGTATATCGTCCTAATGCACGAGAGGAGGAGAGTTTGAGTGGACAAAGACTCTCCAAGATCACAGCTGGAGAAGTGCAGAGAGTTCAGACATGACTGGAGCTTCAGACAAACCTGGTTCTGTGGTCAGATCAAACTAAAAAAAAAAAATTTCGGATCAAATGTTCCCTATGGCCACGGTTAAACTTGGCTGGATCTTTAATGTTGTGGGTCCGTTTTTTTTGCTGGAGGTCCTGGACATCTTGTTCAGATTCATGGTATCATGGATTCTAGCAAATACCAACAGATAAAAAATCTAAACCTGACGCTTCTGCTAGAAATCTGATAATGGGCCGTGGTTGGATCTTCAATCAGGACAATGATCCAAAACAAAGATCAAATTAACACAAAAATGTGTGACTGAGCACAAAATGAAGCTTCTGCCATGGCCGTCCCAGTTCCTGAGCTGAACCCAATAGAAAATGAGTGATGAGCTGAAGAGAAGAGCTGGAATC